>NW_028301558.1:17970000-18242500 GCF_042242905.1 Orbicella faveolata
TTTGAATTTTGATGTTTACCTAGGTAAAGAAAATGATGTTCGTCGGCACATTTATGGGTTGGGTTATGAGGTTGTAACTAAGTTGGTTAGGCCTTTCATGAACAGGAACCATCGTGTATTTTTTGATAACTTCTTTACAACAACTAAGCTGTTAGAACATTTAGAAGTTAATGCTACTTTTGCTTGTGGAAAGGTCAGGTGCAATCGTAAAGATTTGCCAGCATGTGCAAAAGACAAATTGCAAGCTGGGGAGAAGTTGGTTCGCCAGAAAGACCATGTTGTTTTCACCAAGTGGCGTCACAGACAGGAAGTTAGTGTAGTGAGTACTATTGTAAGTCCTTTAGCTGATGATGTTGTGGTTAATCAGGTTGTGAAACCAGTTGTAATTGATTTGTTCAACAAGTCCATGGGAGGCATTGATCATGCCGATCAATTGCGCGGGTATTATTCTGTAGGACGTTCATGTCACAAGTGTTATAGGCATATTTTTTGGTTTTTGATTGATATTTCAATATGTAATGCTTTTGTCCTTTGTAATCACCATCGGTTAGGGAAAGGTCAGTGTAAACTTAGACAGATAGATTTCAGGTTAAGTCTTGCTAAGCAATTGATTGGGGGATTTTCTACTACTGTGTCTGCAGCACAATCCTCAAAGCGCCGTAAGATTGAGGCTTTTGCGCTTGAGCAGGGAAATTCATCGAAACATTTTATTGACAAAATTGAGGGCAGGAAAAGACAGTGTGTTCAGTGTAAGAGGGAGGGTGCAAAGACTCCCAAAGGTCGTCCTATAGAAACTAGTTTTGAATGTGTCCAGTGTAGTGTTGCACTATGTAAAGAAGTTTGCTTTAATGATTATCATATGTTGTAAATTATTTATCATACATGTAATGTAAATGTAGTTGAACCTTGCGTAAACAACCACCCCAAATGTCAAGCTCAGGTGGTCGCTTACGAGAGCTTTGACCATACTGAGTCCCAAGTCTGTCTCATTAGCATATGGTAACTGCAGAGAGTTTCTCCATGTTTTGAATATTTAATCACAGTGAAGTCAATTTCAAGAAAAAATCCAGTACTTCCCGTTGAGAAATTTCCATCTCTTGTACTACTCAGGAATGCGGTAATTTTTACTATGACATTTTATTATCCAATTTCCACTTAATTAACTGTCAAGTTGTCACTTACAGAAGATAAAAACACAATGGAAAATTTCAAACTTTTAGTTCTAAAAGTGGTTATGGTAGCTTACAAGAGGTGGTCGCTTACAAGAGGTTTCAAATATTGTGATCTGACTTGGAAACTTTTGGTTTTGTGGAAAACCAGTTGCTGAGTACAGATGGTCACAATTTACAAGAGGTGGTTGCAACTGGAGGTCTTATTTTCAAATTGGATTGTACATGTATCCAGTTTATGTATTGGCTTTTTTCCCAACACTTTGATTGATATATATATTTTTTTCATAATGGAAATGCTATTGATTTCATAAAATTACAGAAAACAATTATGCCATTTTGTTGCATTGCAAAGAAATTACAGTGTATATAATTCCTTATAGACTTGTAGAGTTACAGTTCATTTTGCAGATATTTTTAATAATTGGCCACTTTCTTGGCTTTCAAATAAACATTAGTTTGAAACCTGGTCTTGTGTTTGTGATTATTGAGTGGCAAAAGTGGTTTTATTTTTAATGCTTGTCGAGTTACACCTTCAGACCTTCAAATATTTCCAGCTATTCAAGGGTGGGTCACAGCCGCCATCAGTGGGTTAATTATTGCCAACAAAGCAATTCCTTTGTTCTTTTCCCTGAGTAGTAATATTTGAGAGAGGGGACGGGGGATGTGCTTAATTACAATATTGGAACTGAACTGTCACTGGAGAAGGGCACTTGTCCAAAATAACCCATCCACATAATCACTCTTTTTAGGGTTGTGCCTCTTAAAAAATACAACAAATAGGTCTTAACCCTTTTTTCCAAAGTGTTAATTCTTCCTACTGACAGCCATACAGTTCTTTTAATATCAGTTCTGGGAATTTGGCAGTGGATCAAAGCAGTATTACTTAGTTGACCATTTTCTTTATTCTCATCACCTGTTTGCTTAATATTGTATTGGTATTGTAATGAGATATTAGATTTTGATAACTGCTGGGATTGAGAAGGTTAAGCATGATGCATGACACTGAAATTCAAAAAGACAATTTGTGATCACCTTGCCATTTTAAAGAGACAATCGAGCTTTAATCTAGAACTAGAATGCCGACTGTACAATTTTTGTATAAAAAATAAACAAACATTAAATTTCTTTACAGTGTTCTCTAAAATATCCTTGCCATAACAAACTCACATATAGTACAACTACAATAATATTAGTCTAAAAATCTCTTAAAGTACTGTACAAAATAGCTATGTTAACTTTTTACCAAAATTGCCTAACAACACCAAAGTTCTTTTCTGGAAATTCGTCAAAAATATAGTCTAAGTAAATTACGTTTCTGAACAGTTATAAAAAATAATGTAATATTAGTCAATTACACTTTCTGCACAAACGAAAGAAGACACTTGAAAAAAATTACATACAAGATATAAATTTGTTAATAAAATCAATCAATCAGTTTTGAAATTACGGAAATCTGTTGATCAATGGACTACAGGTGGACCCTGTTAATTCAAACTCAGTTATTTCGAACTCAAAACCATTTTCCTTAGATTTGCCCTTCAGTCATTTACTATCAACTATTTCACACTCCTGCTATTTCGAACTTTTTTTGTTTCTCTGGTGAGTTAGAAATAGCTTGTTTCAACTGCATTGCTCTCGTTATTTATGTCAATTTATACTGGAATTTTGTTAGATAACAACACAGTTGCAATTGCTAATAAAATGTTCAGTTTAGTAATGACAATGTCTTTCTCTCACAGCCCATTAAACCTCCTCCTGCTGGCAAGAAATATATCCGGTGTCCATGCAATGCTTTACTGACCTGCAAGGTCTCTTCTGTCAGAATATCTTGCCCTCGAGTAAACTGGTAAGTTGCTGTGTTTTGATGTAGACTTGTTTTTACCCCAAGGTGCCTCAGAATTTTGTTTAGGGGTATGCATTGAAGGTCTGTTGACCAGTTGGTTGTGCTGTGCAGGAAGGTTTACAGGTTTACGTGATAGGCTTAGTTCCATGTGTCAGGGGTTTCATTAAGGCCAGACACTGGGTAAATCGACTGGCTGTGAGGATGACTTTGGTACTCACAACATCAGTGTAAAAAGTGACATACTGAAGAATACTGCCCTGCAATAGATAATACTTTACAATGTGTTCATGTTGCTACACACTGTATACGACCATACAGTCAAAAAATGATAGAAAGCAAATCGTAGTAAATGGTCCTCCTGTTTGCAGAGCACAAAGCTAATTGGCGTAATGAAAAAAAATTGTACTACCTTTTCAGGCACTTTAACAGAGAGTGGTAAATTTGGGAGTATAACATGTTTAAAAGTGTTTTGAACTCGCCTTATATTTTTCAGCAAGCGAATTATCAACCTTGCTCCAACTCCAGCTGTACCTCCAACAGTGACAGTGCCTTCTATGAACAGAGCCCAGTTCAGAGTCACTTGTGGCCACTGTAATGAGATCTTTATGGTAGGTACATTCTGACTTATAAAAAACGTTTCTTTCCGTGGTTTCTTTCCGTTTTGGCTGACACACTTTTGTGTTTTTGCTCAATTATCCAGTTTCACACAACAAGCCACCTTGCCAGATGCCCTCACTGCAGAAGAATGTGAGTATAACATTTGTCATTCTCTGCATTTTTTTTTTTTTTTATCACTTTTTTTACTTGGAGTATTGTTTTAAACCCGTGTGGTGAATGTGTTTATTTCAGATCTTCAGTGGGAAATCATTTTGCTAAAACGCGTGCCACCATATTTGCCATCATTGGCTTCATTTTCTTAGCAGCAGGTATTGGGGTGACTGTGGGAACACTGGACCTTGCCCGAAATTCTGGAGGTAAGTGATCTATGATGTTGAGTTATGTTCAAGACATCATGCTTGCAAGCTCTATGTAAATCTGGTATATGCTTGTGTTGTGGGCTATACTTACAACTGTATATGTGGCCGTGGTGTAGGTCTCTGAGCCTGTTTAAAGAGCTATCTCTTTGAAAGTGCAATATTGCTGTTAACAACAGAAGACCTGGAGGCATAACCACCTCATGTGGCTTTTGTAGGTGATCAATGTACTTTCTTCAAAATAAAGGGAGAAAGCAGTTCACCTCCAATAAATTTAATATCCTCGATCTAAGCACACAAATAATATATCACCATTGGCCCATGATTTGTGTAGAGAGAGAATATAATTATTATTCCTTATTTACAAGGACGCACGGTGCCCTCATAGGTAGTACCCTCAACTCCAGATTGAGCAGTCTGGATTTGAGTCCTAGCCGTGGACATTGTGTTATGTTCTGGAGCAAGACACTACTCTCACAATGCCTCTCTCCACCCAGCTATATAAATGGGTAATGGCAAATTTAGTGCTGGGGGTAACCCTGTGATGGACTAGCATCCCATACAATGTGGGAAGTAGAAATACTCCTAGTCATTTTATGCTACAGAAACCGGGATAAGCTCTGGCCAGCTCTTTACCTATTTATGAGGAGAAATTAATTGCTGGTTGTGTTCTCTCTAGGCATATATGTGGTATGGATTGGAGCATTCGTGGCTGGGATTCTGAACTTGATCAGAAGTTGCTACTACTGTACAATGACAGTTAGTTCAGTTGAAGGGGAGCCTTAAAAATCTGACCACAGTCACACCTCTTTTGAAGACAAACAGTGCTGGTCCTTGCATGCAGATTTTTAACTTGTAGAGACGTCAAGAGTGATAGATGTAACAGTCTAAGACCCAGTTTTGACCATTATGCTTTTTGCACGTCTGTTTTTGCTTTGGTTTACACGACTGTAAGATTTCTGTTGTTTTCCAATGCTGCACAGTGTACAATGCATCCTGGCCAAAACTGGGTCTTTAAGACCAAAATGTCATGTATGAATTTAATGGACCATGGTGTACATTAGAGCAGGTTTTTCTGCCCACACCACTATTAACGAGGAATTGTGTGTAACATTCCTGGTTGAAAATTATTTTAATGTTGGTTTGTTTTTTTTTTATCTGGCATTCTGGTAAAGATTTTTTTTTTTTAAATTTAGATTGTAGAGATTTAACTTTAAACAAAGTGCATGTGGAAGTGTTATACTTAAAAAGGTTTACCACTACTGTCATCTGCTGATTAATGAAAATGTATTCAGATTTGACATCTCTGTTGGTTTCCAAGTTTTTCAGCAAGTCACAAAGCCAACATGTGCCAAGCATTTTATTGGTCTTCTCATGAGTACATCAAAACTTGATCTATAAACGTGTGGTGGTGTACTTTAGCAATATTATCGATAACATTAGGTGAAAATGAGAGAGAGCTCACGTATAATTTCTACTTGGAAAGCAGTTATAAGTATAGAGATTTTGATGAAAAAAAAATCAAATTAATTAAAACTAGTTCAAAGCTCCAGCATGTGATATACAATTGTAACTAAATACATGTTTCTTAGTTTAGAATATAGTCTGGTAATTTGCCAGGAAAGGGTTTGCTTTGTTTGACCCTAAGTGCCAGAAATGGCATCCCCCCTATTTTTTTTCTTTTTTTATTCAAGGAAAGCAAGGCTTTCTTTACTCTACATCACTTTTTTAAGGGAGAAAATATTTCGCTTGTTCTCCCACCACAAACCCCCCCCCCCCCCTTCCCCCGCACTCCCTTCCAATTTTAACGCCCAGCGGTCAGGGTGTTCCCTTGCACGTTAGCTTGCATTAACTAACTATTGCATGCAACTACGTGCAAGTCTTTTTTAATTGAAACTTCAGCTTTCCAAAAGTTGCCTTGTTCTCATTACTTTCTTGAATTTCATCACATCCATTTATTTCTCATTATTACTCCCGGTTAGTGTCAAAGTAATCATTGTGGATTACACCGTCTTTTAAGGTACACTTTACAGGTCATGATTTTTATGACAGAAGCTAAATTTAAATGAGATTTGTTGACTTAGATTTTTTAGAGGAAAGAGAGTTGTTTAATAGTAGTTATGGCATTTGAAACCCCTTGAAAGAGGTTTATGTGGATCTTTATTAACGAACTGAGTAAATGTGGTTTTAAAAAAATATAACTGATGAGCCCTTACGGTCAATAATTGTTTACTTCAGACATAGTTATTTTAGACTTAAGCTGGTTTCTTTTTGTTTCTGATAAATGTTTCTTAGCCATGCTGAGATACTGAGAAACTATTTCAAACGTGCGTAATGAAATTTGACTCTCGAGTTTCATTTTGTTTGACGCGTCGATTTTCCGAGAACTCTCTTCTTTTCGGTGTTAGCCTTCTCTGGCAGACTGCATGGCTAATTTGCATCAAGATAAAAAGAAAACCATCATGGCGGCTGTCGTGATTATGCTCTGTTACATGTAATTTTTGTCACCTTGTGTATATAAAACATTAAAATCTGGATCATTGGAGAATGCAGTTCCAGAGTTTTCATTGGTCTAGTCATCGTGGTTTACGAGCAACCCGTGTTCCAGATCAGCCATAGCCTACGTGTAGCCGTAACCTCCCTCCCTCCCTCCCACCCGTTTTTTCTCGGGGGCTGGCTACCGCTACACGTAAGCTATATCAATCATTGTAGTAAACGAGTAGCGATTTTTGAGTGACGCTTACTACAGCGAGGGTTTGCATGCAATAATAATAAACATTCTAGCAGGCCTTTCCCTAAAAAGCTTCATGAATTGCGATTCGATCCCCTTCCCTTCCCACGACTCACTCACTATGAAGGACTTTCACCGTGACGCACACTCCGAGGCAACCACAATTTTTTTGTTATTCAACTGACATATCTCGCTAGACTTCTGACAAGGCCTCCGACAACCGACACGTAAAGGCAAGCAGCTTATCCATGCCGGCCTTCCAGAAAGCATGTTCCCCTGATCCCTTGAAAATTTCGCTTTTTCTCCCTTATTCTCCATTAACAAATCACTTCTTATCACGTTATAATTGACTAAAGTGTAGCCCGAGTGAGATCAACTATCACGCATAGAAATCGAGAGCGAATAATCTAATTGTTTTAGTATAAATATTCAAGTCGTTCAAAACTTAAACAACAATCCCCTTAACAGACACGTCGAAGACGCAAAGAGGTTGATCCCAGTTTGTTAACTAGCGCATACTGCAAGGCTACTCGATATAAACAACAGACTAGATAGTGACTAGCGAATAGCCAATATGAGAACGGCATTCGTGATTTTCATACTAAAAAGCTATAGCCAGGGGATGGCTTCGTTCCATTTCTTGTCCTGAAAGAAATCCAGTTTGGCTACACCATTTACTCGGTGTCCTCATTAGTATTGAAGAACACGCATCTATTTTCTACCCAAATTTCACTTTAAAAAATGGTAAGAAGTAGTTTCCCGGTAATTGATCTAAGTTTGATTTTAAGCTAATTCCTTAGTATTGCATTGCGCATCTCTACTGCGCACGATTTTCGCGTCATTTAATAGCGCGCATACATAAGCCCGTGCGCGTACAAAACGTAAGAGATTTCCCTCAAACTGAGCTCGATAGCGAAATAAATGCTCATTTTCTCTTAAACGAGCACGGTGACCCCCGATTTTTTTTTTTTTTTTTTCAGGTATTTGCTAAGAACAGTCAAATAAAGAACATATTTAAAGAAGAAAAAAAGTTTGATAGTAGAACATGATTTTTTTTTTTTGAAAAATAGTTCCGTACTGGGTGTATTTTGGCCATGGCGAGGACTTCAAGCTAACCACGGAACTGTCCGAAAACGTGCAATATTCCCACAACCAGGCAATCAAAAACGGCTTAAATGAAGCAATACTGCTTATGTGAATAAAAGAAGCTTTACTTTCAAGATAAAATTTTGTGTCTTTCGAGTAACCCTACTCGCGCACTCGAGAGATCAGCGGAAATCAACCTAGAAACAAAAATTAAATGAGAACGTTTCTTTTATCATTATCTCCTCGAGTGCACCCTTGAGGATACTTTGACAGCTAAGAATGGTGACGTTTCGTCATCAACACGCTAAGTGAGACCAGGATCCTCGATCTGTACCCGAGACGACGGCCCGACCTTACTATATAAGAGTAGCCCCCCGGGTTTTCAACGTTACGCCGTCTAAGACCGTCTTACAGTCGCTTGCACCGTGTCAAGTTAGTTGTTCTTTGAATTTCTGACGCAAGTACTCAATATCTTACCACAGAAATGATTTTCGCACGAACGTTTCCATATAGAGAAGCTGATTATCATAAATAGCTCACTTCCCGAAGGTGTCCGCTTGTACAGGTTCAACCGTACTCGATTGCCGAAAAAGAAGATATTGAAAATCACAAAAGTGATGAGCTGTATAAATTTTCCAATAATTCAAGCCGTGATTTAAAGTTTTAGACGATCATCAGACATGAGAATTGAGGAGAATTCGAGCGACGTGTTTCGCTATTGTTTATAAGGTATTGTAAATAACTACACATAAATACAGACATCGCGAAATACAATAACTGTCTAATTTCTCGCTCGCTGATTGGCTCATTTTTATCATCAATAAGAGTACAGACTGATAAAATTTTAATTTATGCAAGCTTTCAAGTTCAGCTCTTAAACTGTCAACTTTTTAACCAATGAGATTTTATTGACTCTTTTAAGTAGCCAATCAAAAAGCGAGAAAAGCTATTGACAATGTTCGCGTCATTTTGAATAAAATTCACTTATCTTTGCTTGCGGCAAGTTTACGGCGTCTTTTCCCCTCATTTGTTCCCGGCATTTACCATTTTGGGGTCAGTGGCATCAAAATTGTCAATGTTTACAGACGATCCATTTTCCAAGTTCAGTGGCTCTTTGCCACTTTGATTTACATGTAAGACTGTCAACTCGTTTTATCAAGCAGTTTCGTGGTTTTCTTTGCAAATCATACAGAACTACAGCTGGACCTAAAGGCAAATAACACAAACAGGTGTCACGCACTAATCCCTCTCGAAAGTAATTTAGCATAAATATTTTTACATCATTAAACAAGCCTACAAGCCCTTTGCATATTACTTAAACGTCTTTGCATCATCTGAAGCAGCGTCCAAACTGTGTTTATGGCGCTTTCAACAAAACGGTTTGATGACCGCGTTTCGCGTTTCGCCTTAATATTTCTGTTCTTTTTCTGCATTGTGGGATTTCTACTGGGAATCGTGTTTATTTATCTGAATGTGAACGATCGAATAAGCAAGCTCGAGCAGAAAGTTTTTCCCGCGAGCAACGAGGGATCGGACTCATTCACCACAGCGGCGTCTCGAGTTTAGCCGGTACACTGAACAAGGGACATTATACATCTAGATCAATCTGCAAGAGTGGAAGAGAACTCATATGGATCCCAAGGATGATTAAGGTACTTGAACTTTTGTTCTCTGCTTTTTAGTTTCGAAACGATGACTTTGCATTTTAAAACACGAAAGAGTAAATAACTAATCTAAGTATTTGAAAGAGTGAACGAGAACGAATCTGCCGGAAAATTAGAATCCCAAGACACTCCAAGCGCGGCTTACGTAAAGCAATAATATCGCGTACCTTTAAAACCAATTTTACCGGAAATTAAGCTCGATGAAGTAAGGACGTTTTGATCCTTCTTTGTACAATCTATTTGTATGCTTGTGCTATTTTGATGAACATTCCTTTGAAACTAACGAACAGAGTTAATACTAGTTTCAAACCTGGGTAATAAATGCGTAATCTAATGAGAAGTTTCTCTTCTAGAACAGCAAAAATGAGACATGATACGACTTTATCTTCCATGAACATGCTCTCATTAAATTCATCACATTTTTCTTTCAGATAACGCGGCCAAGGTCTACTGACAAATAGAAACAAAAGCCACTGATTTTTTTGAACTGAGACAGGACTTCAGGCTATGGAAAGCGACTCTCTGCATTCCATGTGAATATTCAGTGTGTTCAGGTCTCTTTTTTCCTTCATTATTTCATTATTCCACGAAGACAGGCCTCCACTGCGAAACTGGTACTCATCCTCAATCGCATTTGGAGATTGGAGAGTGTAATTTAGGGAATTAAAGTACGATATGCAATGATGCGGAGACAATTCTCCCCTAGCTCAGTCAAGAGGGATTGAATCGAACTACATGCATGGAGACCCAACTGAATACCAATTCAGTCTTTGTTAGAGTCTGCACTTGAAATGATTGTAAATAATAGTTGAAACAGGACAGTCACGCTGGACTTGAACAGAGCGGTCATACCGCTTGCTTTCCTCATTCGACCGTCTTCTTGTTTACCTGTGTGCATGCATGGTTGGCATCTACTCTGTTTTATCAAACACAAACACACAGTCGTGCGTCTACCGTGTGAAACACCTCGGTCGAAAACATAAATATTGGCTACGGTTTGCTGATTTTTGGTGATTCCAATTAGCAATAAGAAAGGACATAGAGGTAGGAGTAGTCTTAGATATTACATGAAAGGAAGTAAAATCACAAAAGGCTTGCATATCGATACATAAACGCGAGTCCCTTACGAAGGTAAACTTTTTAAAGCCATCACCGGCGAAGAGTGTTCCAAAATAAAAGACAATTTCGCTTTCTGGATATACTCTCACGTGATTTCTTATCATATCGTTAGTATGGCGGTAAAATTAGAGAAAAAGTACAGTAACAGCCACCAAACTTTCAGAATGATAATACGAAGTACTACGAATATACATACGTGTCATGAACAATTTGAAAGATCAATTCCATAACACGTTTTGTAATTGCCGGCGCATTTTAGGCACCGTTTCTGTCGCTGGCAATGGCTGACAAATACTAGTATAATTCGCTAAGAGATCTAGGAAAAATCTTCGTTCAGGTATGGCAGGTCAGTCCCAGAATTTTCCTATTTAGGAACTTTAGGGCTGAGCCGTGGAAAATGTAACATTGGAATATTAAAGCATATCTTCATCCATTAGTGAGTTTTTTCTTTAATTACTGATTAAGCTTGATTAGTGAGACGCTGATTCAGTGTGAATCGAACTTTAAAGCTTTCTTTACCAAGCAAGAAACAACTTAACTGTGATTATTCTGATTTGAAACAAACAAGAAACAACTTAACTGTGATTATTTGTACGTGCGGTACTAATTATAAGCCGCGTAGTTTACTTTGAAACGTTGCGAGCGTAACCTTTAGTTAAACTCAATACTAGCATCTGCGGCGCTAGAAAATATGATTTTTTGAGCCGTTTTGGCCTGAGATCAGGTATAGATTTTGACGTACTGTTTTGGTTTCAAGGAGGGTAAACTGACCATTTTGGTCTGAAATACATTACGTTTGTCGCTCTGGTCTGGAATTGGGTATAACTGCGTAGTTTAGTTGAGACTAATTTTTACTTATCATACATGATTGGTGAATTTACAGCGTGTTCTCAAGCGTTTTCGAGCGTAGACGCCGCACCTGGTTAGCAGACAGAGGTTGCGAATTAGGTTGAGGTGTTAATTTTAAAGATCTTAAATAGGGCAACGGCATAATCAAAAATGGCATATTTTGGTCTGAGATAGCTAGGATGAGAATTTCATAAAAAGCGCTGCACACCCCAGGGAACTGTTATAGTCGTCGGGAACATTCGGGCTTCCATTCAGTACGTTGTGTTCAATAACTGAAGAGCTTGTTCACTTTTTTTGGGCTGAGCCTATCTATCGTTTTATTTAAGAAGGGCTAAGAGACTGGCAAAATATGTTCGCTCAGCAAGGTTTCGTTATATCCGGGTTTTACTGCAATCCCGGCCAAAAGTAGTTGGGACACATGAGCTGTATCGCGTATCCCCCTTCCCCCCTAATCAATGTTGGAAAATATCGCGGTTTCTCCAACAAAAAAGGGGAAAATCACCTGATTATCAACATTGAAAGTGGGGGGAGGGGAGAACTTGCTTCGTGTCCCAACTTTTTTGTCTGGGATTGTGGGTCGAGGAATATCGTTCAAAATACCGAGCACTTCGTTATATTCGAAGTCCCGCTGTATGACAAAACCGTTACTTAAAGGATGCAAATATTGAAAAGACCAGGCAGAATCCAAATTAACCTTTTCAGCTATACGAAGTCGGCTCCGCGAATCATGTGACTTCATCTTGTGTTTAACGAAGTATAACAACCCGAGTGTGACACGACATCAAAAACCAATACTGTAGTAGTACTGACAGTTAATTAATTGATGGCTTTCAGACCAATCTGTTTTTTTTATGAATATCCTATCCCATGTTTTGAATTTTGTTTTTATTTATTTTCATCATTGCTGCAGTCACATTTCGTCCCAGATGTATATGCGTTTCCGACAAAATTTGAAAATATACAAATCAGTAGTATTTTTTGAGAATCAAGTGAGGCTCGGTAACAGACTGAAACGGTGAAAGTTTGCCAAAATTGAAAGTCTAGTTTCGTGGTACTTAATACGTCATGGCACAATGTCACGTCCGTATAGCACAAGAGAACAGTGTATAGAATATACATCCTGGTTTGTAACCGTTGTTTGTTTTACAGTGGTCGATCAGTGTTTACAATCGAGATAATGTGACTCATTTCATTGTAGTTCGACATTTCTTCTCCAATATGCCTCAACTGTTTCAAACTCGACTGTAGCTAGCCCACTTCTTATTCTTCAAACGGAGACATGACAGACATACACACGGAGTCACGGAGGTATATATCTCCGTTTTTGTTCTACCGGAAAAAAAACTCAAACAAATCAGCGTTACAGCAAAACTTTCTAAATATTTACAGACGCTTTATTTTTGACCGTCATCTTAATGGAAGTAGTAAACGCGAAAAAAGTCTCGACGATAACCTCCTTCGTAGCTACTAATATGATGTTTCGTGTGAAGACGTATCGTTCCTTCCCATTTCAGAAGACAAAGTTCTTTGTTTCTGTGAGGGTTTGAATTAACTCAGAACGACTACGTTCGCTATGAAATTTGGCAAATCTCGCGTCGGCCTGCATTTCGCGACTGTTTTCGCGATGTGCTTTGCATTTCAGCGCATTTCTGCCATGCAAGAAACTTTTGACAATTTTCGTCAAGAAGACGAAGTTGCTGCAAAACATCCCGAACCGATACGAGATAAAAGATCAGTCAAAACTAATTCGTCTACTCATCCAAACCTGCCGGACATAACGAAACGACTGGAAGCCGTGGAAAAACAGTGAGTGGTAACTTACGACGTGCAACCTCTGCCAAAATTCCGTATTTTCTATACGTGCATGTAAATAGAAATTTTGCCTCATCTGATACAAGAAATACGCCCCGGTCTGTTGATAAAATTAGTATATAAATACGGATTGAACGGGATTAAGAATTCACTCACAAAACAGTACCGCCACCGATTATCTTATCTCTCAGTTACTGTTGTTTGTGCAGTCGCTATTCTGTCTACTGGTATTGGTTACGTTATGCTTTTAATTGTGGCTGTTGTCGGAAAGCCTCAGAGTACTTGGATTTATAAGTCGTTTAGTTTGTTCTCTCGAGTGAGTTTATTTCAGTGTAGTTAAGCTGCCATTGCTCCAGTTTGTATAGTTCAGTTCTGTACGGTTTGCTGTAATTTGTGTAGTTACTGTAGTTGGTGTAATCACTGTAGTTTGTGTAGTTACTGTAGTTTCTGTAGTATCTGTAGATTCTGTGTTTGTGTGGTTACTGTAGTTTGCGCAGTTACTGTAATTTTTATTCTTACTGTAGTTTGTTCCGTTACTGTAGTTTGTAGTTACTGTAGTTTTTATAGCTACTGTCGCTAGTAGAGTTAATGTAGTTTGTGTAGTTACTGTAGTTTGTGTAGTTACTGTAGTTTGTGTAGTTGCTGTAGTTTGTACAGGTATTGTAGTTTTTATAGTTACTGTAGTTTTTTTAGTTGCTGCAGTTTGTGTAGTTACTGTAGTTTTTTGTAGTTACTGGGGTTTGTATAGTTACTGTAGTTTGTGTTGTTACTGCAGTTTGTGTAGTCACTGCATTTTATGAAGGTACTGTAGTTTGTGTTGTTACTGTAGTTTGTGTTGTTACTGTAGTTTGTGTTGTTACTGTAGTTTGTGTTGTTACTGTAGTTTTTTGTAGTTACTGGGGTTTGTATAGTTACTGTAGTTTGTGTTGTTACTGCAGTTTGTGTAGTCACTGTATTTTATGAAGGTACTGTAGTTTGTGTAGTTACTGTAGTTTGTGTTGTTACTGTAGTTTGTGTTGTTACTGTAGTTTGTGTTGTTACTGTAGTTTGTGTTGTTACTGTAGTTTGTGTTGTTACTGTAGTTTGTGTTGTTACTGTAGTTTGTGTTGTTACTGTAGTTTGTGTAGTTACTGTAGTTTGTGTTGTTACTGTAGTTTGTGTTGTTACTGTAGTTTGTGTTGTTACTGTAGTTTGTGTTGTTACTGTAGTTTGTGTTGTTACTGTAGTTTTTTGTAGTTACTGGGGTTTGTATAGTTACTGTAGTTTGTGTTGTTACTGCAGTTTGTGTAGTCACTGTATTTTATGAAGGTACTGTAGTTTGTGTTGTTACTGTAGTTTGTGTGGTTACTGTAGTTTGTGTAGTTACAGTAGTTTGTGTTGTTACTGTAGTTTGTGTTGTTACTGTAGTTTGTGTTGTTACTGTAGTTTCTGTTGTTACTGTAGTTTGTGTAGTTACTGTAGTTTGTGTTGTTACTGTAGTTTGTGTGGTTACTGTAGTTTGTGTTGTTACTATAGTTTGTGTTGTTACTGCAGTTTGTGTAGTCACTGTATTTTATGAAGGTACTGTAGTTTGTGTTGTTACTGTAGTTTGTGTTGTTACTGTAGTTTTTTGTAGTTACTGGGGTTTGTATAGTTACTGTAGTTTGTGTTGTTACTGCAGTTTGTGTAGTCACTGTATTTTATGAAGGTACTGTAGTTTGTGTTGTTACTGTAGTTTGTGTGGTTACTGTAGTTTGTGTTGTTACTGTAGTTTGTGTTGTTACTGTAGTTTGTGTTGTTACTGTAGTTTGTGTTGTTACTGTAGTTTGTGTTGTCACTGTAGTTTGTGTAGTTACTGTAGTTTGTGTTGTTACTGCAGTTTGTGTAGTCACTGTATTTTATGAAGGTACTGTAGTTTGTGTTGTTACTGTAGTTTGTGTTGTTACTGTAGTTTGTGTTGTTACTGTAGTTTGTGTTGTTACTGTAGTTTTTTGTAGTTACTGGGGTTTGTATAGTTACTGTAGTTTGTGTTGTTACTGCAGTTTGTGTAGTCACTGTATTTTATGAAGGTACTGTAGTTTGTGTAGTTACTGTAGTTTGTGTTGTTACTGTAGTTTGTGTTGTTACTGTAGTTTGTGTTGTTACTGTAGTTTGTGTTGTTACTGTAGTTTGTGTTGTTACTGTAGTTTGTGTTGTTACTGTAGTTTGTGTTGTTACTGTAGTTTGTGTTGTTACTGTAGTTTGTGTAGTTACTGTAGTTTGTGTAGTTACTGTAGTTTGTGTTGTTACTGTAGTTTGTGTTGTTACTGTAGTTTTTTGTAGTTACTGGGGTTTGTATAGTTACTGTAGTTTGTGTTGTTACTGCAGTTTGTGTAGTCACTGTATTTTATGAAGGTACTGTAGTTTGTGTTGTTACTGTAGTTTGTGTGGTTACTGTAGTTTGTGTTGTTACTGTAGTTTGTGTTGTTACTGTAGTTTGTGTTGTTACTGTAGTTTGTGTTGTTACTGTAGTTTGTGTTGTCACTGTAGTTTGTGTAGTTACTGTAGTTTGTGTTGTTACTGTAGTTTGTGTTGTTACTGTAGTTTGTGTAGTTACTGTAGTTTGTGTTGTTACTGTAGTTTGTGTAGTTACTGTAGTTTGTGTTGTCACTGTAGTTTGTGTAGTTACTGTAGTTTGTGTAGTTACTGTAGTTTGTGTTGTTACTGTAGTTTGTGTTGTTACTGTAGTTTGTGTTGTTACTGTAGTTTTTTGTAGTTACTGGGGTTTGTATAGTTACTGTAGTTTGTGTTGTTACTGCAGTTTGTGTAGTCACTGTATTTTATGAAGGTACTGTAGTTTGTGTTGTTACTGTAGTTTGTGTGGTTACTGTAGTTTGTGTTGTTACTGTAGTTTGTGTTGTTACTGTAGTTTGTGTTGTTACTGTAGTTTGTGTTGTTACTGTAGTTTGTGTTGTCACTGTAGTTTGTGTAGTTACTGTAGTTTGTGTTGTTACTGTAGTTTGTGTTGTTACTGTAGTTTGTGTAGTTACTGTAGTTTGTGTTGTTACTGTAGTTTGTGTAGTTACTGTAGTTTGTGTTGTCACTGTAGTTTGTGTAGTTACTGTAGTTTGTGTAGTTACTGTAGTTTGTGTTGTTACTGTAGTTTGTGTAGTTACTGTAGTTTGTGTTGTCACTGTAGTTTGTGTAGTTACTGTAGTTTGTGTAGTTACTGTAGTTTGTGTTGTTACTGTAGTTTGTGTAGTTACTGTAGTTTGTGTTGTTACTGTAGTTTTTTGTAGTTACTGTAGTTTGTGTAGTTACTGTAGTTTGTGTTGTTACTGTAGTTTGTGTTGTTACTGTAGTTTGTGTTGTTACTGTAGTTTGTGTTGTTACTGTAGTTTGTGTTGTTACTGTAGTTTGTGTTGTTACTGTAGTTTGTGTTGTTACTATAGTTTGTGTAGTTACTGTAGTTTGTGTAGTTACTGTAGTTTGTGTTGTTACTGTAGTTTGTGTTGTTACTGTAGTTTGTGTAGTTACTGTAGTTTTTTGTAGTTACTGTAGTTTGTGTAGTTACTGTAGTTTGTGTAGTTACTGTAGTTTGTGTTGTTACTGTAGTTTGTGTTGTTACTGTAGTTTGTGTTGTTACTGTAGTTTGTGTTGTTACTGTAGTTTGTGTAGTTACTGTAGTTTGTGTAGTTACTGTAGTTTGTGTTGTTACTGTAGTTTGTGTTGTTACTGTAGTTTGTGTTGTTACTGTAGTTTGTGTTGTTACTGTAGTTTGTGTAGTTACTGTAGTTTGTGTAGTTACTGTAGTTTGTGTTGTTACTGTAGTTTGTGTTGTTACTGTAGTTTGTGTTGTTACTGTAGTTTGTGTTGTTACTGTAGTTTGTGTTGTTACTGTAGTTTGTGTTGTTACTATAGTTTGTGTAGTTACTGTAGTTTGTGTTGTTACTGTAGTTTGTGTAGTTACTGTAGTTTGTGTTCTTACTGTAGTTTGTGTTGTTACTGTAGTTTGTGTAGTTACTGTAGTTTGTGTAGTTACTGTAGTTTGTGTTGTTACTGTAGTTTGTGTTGTTACTGTAGTTTGTGTAGTTACTGTAGTTTGTGTAGTTACTGTAGTTTGTGTAGTTACTGTAGTTTGTGTTGTTACTGTAGTTTGTGTAGTTACTGTAGTTTGTGTTGTTACTGTAGTTTGTGTGGTCACTGTAGTTTGTGTTCTTACTATAGTTTGTGTTGTTACTGTAGTTTGTGTTGTTACTGTAGTTTGTGTTGTTACTATAGTTTGTGTTGTTACTGTAGTTTGTGTTGTTACTGTAGTTTGTGTTGTTACTGTAGTTTGTGTTGTTACTGTAGTTTGTGTTGTTACTGTAGTTTGTGTAGTTACTGTAGTTTGTGTAGTTACTGTAGTTTGTGTTGTTACTGTAGTTTGTGTTGTTACTGTAGTTTGTGTTGTTACTGTAGTTTGTGTTGTTACTGTAGTTTGTGTTGTTACTGTGGTTTGTGTAGTTACTGTAGTTTGTGTAGTTACTGTAGTTTGTGTTGTTACTGCAGTTTGTGTAGTCACTGTATTTTATGAAGGTACTGTAGTTTGTGTTGTTACTGTAGTTTGTGTTGTTACTGTAGTTTGTGTTGTTACTGTAGTTTGTGTAGTTACAGTAGTTTGTGTTGTTACTGTAGTTTGTGTTGTTACTGTAGTTTGTGTAGTTACTGTAGTTTGTGTAGTTACTGTAGTTTGTGTTGTTACTGTAGTTTGTGTTGTTACTGTAGTTTGTGTTGTTACTGTAGTTTGTGTAGTTACTGTAGTTTGTGTAGTTACTGTAGTTTGTGTTGTTACTGTAGTTTGTGTTGTTACTGTAGTTTTTTGTAGTTACTGGGGTTTGTATAGTTACTGTAGTTTGTGTTGTTACTGCAGTTTGTGTAGTCACTGTATTTTATGAAGGTACTGTAGTTTGTGTTGTTACTGTAGTTTGTGTTGTTACTGTAGTTTGTGTTGTTACTGTAGTTTTTTGTAGTTACTGGGGTTTGTATAGTTACTGTAGTTTGTGTTGTTACTGCAGTTTGTGTAGTCACTGTATTTTATGAAGGTACTGTAGTTTGTGTAGTTACTGTAGTTTCTGTTGTTACTGTAGTTTGTGTAGTTACTGTAGTTTGTGTTGTTACTGTAGTTTGTGTTGTTACTGTAGTTTGTGTTGTTACTGTAGTTTGTGTAGTTACTGTAGTTTGTGTTGTTACTGTAGTTTGTGTTGTTACTGTAGTTTGTGTTGTTACTGTAGTTTGTGTTGTTACTGTAGTTTGTGTTGTTACTGTAGTTTGTGTAGTTACTGTAGTTTGTGTTGTTACTGTAGTTTGTGTTGTTACTGTAGTTTGTGTTGTTACTGTAGTTTGTGTAGTTACAGTAGTTTGTGTTGTTACTGTAGTTTGTGTTGTTACTGTAGTTTGTGTTGTTACTGTAGTTTGTGTTGTTACTGTAGTTTGTGTAGTTACTGTAGTTTTTTGTAGTTACTGTAGTTTGTGTAGTTACTGTAGTTTGTGTAGTTACTGTAGTTTGTGTTGTTACTGTAGTTTGTGTTGTTACTGTAGTTTGTGTTGTTACTGTAGTTTGTGTTGTTACTGTAGTTTGTGTAGTTACTGTAGTTTGTGTAGTTACTGTAGTTTGTGTTGTTACTGTAGTTTGTGTTGTTACTGTAGTTTGTGTTGTTACTGTAGTTTGTGTTGTTACTGTAGTTTGTGTAGTTACTGTAGTTTGTGTAGTTACTGTAGTTTGTGTTGTTACTGTAGTTTGTGTTGTTACTGTAGTTTGTGTTGTTACTGTAGTTTGTGTTGTTACTGTAGTTTGTGTTGTTACTGTAGTTTGTGTTGTTACTATAGTTTGTGTAGTTACTGTAGTTTGTGTTGTTACTGTAGTTTGTGTAGTTACTGTAGTTTGTGTTCTTACTGTAGTTTGTGTTGTTACTGTAGTTTGTGTAGTTACTGTAGTTTGTGTAGTTACTGTAGTTTGTGTTGTTACTGTAGTTTGTGTTGTTACTGTAGTTTGTGTAGTTACTGTAGTTTGTGTAGTTACTGTAGTTTGTGTAGTTACTGTAGTTTGTGTTGTTACTGTAGTTTGTGTAGTTACTGTAGTTTGTGTTGTTACTGTAGTTTGTGTGGTCACTGTAGTTTGTGTTCTTACTATAGTTTGTGTTGTTACTGTAGTTTGTGTTGTTACTGTAGTTTGTGTTGTTACTATAGTTTGTGTTGTTACTGTAGTTTGTGTTGTTACTGTAGTTTGTGTTGTTACTGTAGTTTGTGTTGTTACTGTAGTTTGTGTTGTTACTGTAGTTTGTGTAGTTACTGTAGTTTGTGTAGTTACTGTAGTTTGTGTTGTTACTGTAGTTTGTGTTGTTACTGTAGTTTGTGTTGTTACTGTAGTTTGTGTTGTTACTGTAGTTTGTGTTGTTACTGTGGTTTGTGTAGTTACTGTAGTTTGTGTAGTTACTGTAGTTTGTGTTGTTACTGCAGTTTGTGTAGTCACTGTATTTTATGAAGGTACTGTAGTTTGTGTTGTTACTGTAGTTTGTGTTGTTACTGTAGTTTGTGTTGTTACTGTAGTTTGTGTAGTTACAGTAGTTTGTGTTGTTACTGTAGTTTGTGTTGTTACTGTAGTTTGTGTAGTTACTGTAGTTTGTGTAGTTACTGTAGTTTGTGTTGTTACTGTAGTTTGTGTTGTTACTGTAGTTTGTGTTGTTACTGTAGTTTGTGTTGTTACTGTAGTTTGTGTAGTTACTGTAGTTTGTGTAGTTACTGTAGTTTGTGTTGTTACTGTAGTTTGTGTTGTTACTGTAGTTTTTTGTAGTTACTGGGGTTTGTATAGTTACTGTAGTTTGTGTTGTTACTGCAGTTTGTGTAGTCACTGTATTTTATGAAGGTACTGTAGTTTGTGTTGTTACTGTAGTTTGTGTTGTTACTGTAGTTTGTGTTGTTACTGTAGTTTTTTGTAGTTACTGGGGTTTGTATAGTTACTGTAGTTTGTGTTGTTACTGCAGTTTGTGTAGTCACTGTATTTTATGAAGGTACTGTAGTTTGTGTAGTTACTGTAGTTTGTGTTGTTACTGTAGTTTGTGTTGTTACTGTAGTTTGTGTTGTTACTGTAGTTTGTGTTGTTACTGTAGTTTGTGTTGTTACTGTAGTTTGTGTAGTTACTGTAGTTTGTGTTGTTACTGTAGTTTGTGTTGTTACTGTAGTTTGTGTTGTTACTGTAGTTTGTGTTGTTACTGTAGTTTGTGTTGTTACTGTAGTTTGTGTAGTTACTGTAGTTTGTGTTGTTACTGTAGTTTGTGTTGTTACTGTAGTTTGTGTTGTTACTGTAGTTTGTGTAGTTACAGTAGTTTGTGTTGTTACTGTAGTTTGTGTTGTTACTGTAGTTTGTGTTGTTACTGTAGTTTGTGTTGTTACTGTAGTTTGTGTAGTTACTGTAGTTTGTGTTGTTACTGTAGTTTGTGTGGTTACTGTAGTTTGTGTTGTTACTATAGTTTGTGTTGTTACTGCAGTTTGTGTAGTCACTGTATTTTATGAAGGTACTGTAGTTTGTGTTGTTACTGTAGTTTGTGTTGTTACTGTAGTTTGTGTTGTTACTGCAGTTTGTGTAGTCACTGTATTTTATGAAGGTACTGTAGTTTGTGTTGTTACTGTAGTTTGTGTAGTTACTGTAGTTTGTGTTGTTACTGTAGTTTGTGTAGTTACAGTAGTTTGTGTTGTTACTGTAGTTTGTGTTGTTACTGTAGTTTGTGTTGTTACTGTAGTTTGTGTTGTTACTGTAGTTTGTGTAGTTACTGTAGTTTGTGTTGTTACTGTAGTTTGTGTGGTTACTGTAGTTTGTGTTGTTACTATAGTTTGTGTTGTTACTGCAGTTTGTGTAGTCACTGTATTTTATGAAGGTACTGTAGTTTGTGTTGTTACTGTAGTTTGTGTTGTTACTGTAGTTTGTGTTGTTACTGCAGTTTGTGTAGTCACTGTATTTTATGAAGGTACTGTAGTTTGTGTTGTTACTGTAGTTTGTGTTGTTACTGTAGTTTGTGTGGTTACTGTAGTTTGTGTTGTTACTGTAGTTTGTGTTGTTACTGTAGTTTGTGTTGTTACTGTAGTTTGTGTTGTTACTGTAGTTTGTGTAGTCACTGTAGTTTGTGTTGTTACTGTAGTTTGTGTTGTTACTATAGTTTGTGTAGTTACTGTAGTTTGTGTTGTTACTGTAGTTTGTGTTGTTACTATAGTTTGTGTAGTTACTGTAGTTTGTGTTGTTACTGTAGTTTGTGTTGTTACTGTAGTTTGTGTTGGTACTGTAGTTTGTGTTGTTACTGTAGTTTGTGTTGTTACTGTAGTTTGTGTAGTTACTGTAGTTTGTGTTGTTACTGTAGTTTGTGTTGTTACTATAGTTTGTGTAGTTACTGTAGTTTGTGTTGTTACTGCAGTTTGTGTTGTTACTATAGTTTGAGTAGTTACTGTAGTGTGTGTTGTTACTGTAGTTTGTGTTGTTACTGTAGTTTGTGTTGTTACTGTAGTTTGTGTTGTTACTGTAGTTTGTGTTGTTACTATAGTTTGAGTAGTTACTGTAGTTTGTGTAGTTACTGTAGTTTGTGTAGTTACTGTAGTTTGTGTAGTTACTGTAGTTTGTGTTGTTACTGTAGTTTGTGTTGTTACTGTAGTTTGTGTAGTTACTGTAGTTTGTGTTGTTACTATAGTTTGTGTAGTTACTGTAGTTTGTGTTGTTACTGTAGTTTGTGTTGTTACTGTAGTTTGTGTTGTTACTGTAGTTTGTGTTGTTACTGTAGTTTGTGTAGTTACTGTAGTTTGTGTTGTTACTGTAGTTTGTGTTGTTACTATAGTTTGTGTAGTTACTATAGTTTGTGTAGTTACTGTAGTTTGTGTTGTTACTGTAGTTTGTGTTGTTACTGTAGTTTGTGTTGTTACTGTAGTTTGTGTTGTTACTGTAGTTTGTGTGGTTACTGTAGTTTGTGTTGTTACTATAGTTTGTGTTGTTACTGTAGTTTGTGTTGTTACTATAGTTTGTGTAGTTACTATAGTTTGTGTAGTTACTGTAGTTTGTGTTGTTACTGTAGTTTGTGTTGTTACTGTAGTTTGTGTTGTTACTGTAGTTTGTGTGGTTACTGTAGTTTGTGTGGTTACTGTAGTTTGTGTTGTTACTGTAGTTTGTGTTGTTACTGTAGTTTGTGTTGTTACTGTAGTTTGTGTTGGTACTGTAGTTTGTGTTGTTACTGTAGTTTGTGTTGTTACTGTAGTTTGTGTAGTTACTGTAGTTTGTGTTGTTACTGTAGTTTGTGTTGTTACTATAGTTTGTGTAGTTACTGTAGTTTGTGTTGTTACTATAGTTTGAGTAGTTACTGTAGTGTGTGTTGTTACTGTAGTTTGTGTTGTTACTGTAGTTTGTGTTGTTACTGTAGTTTGTGTTGTTACTATAGTTTGAGTAGTTACTGTAGTTTGTGTAGTTACTGTAGTTTGTGTAGTTACTGTAGTTTGTGTTGTTACTGTAGTTTGTGTTGTTACTGTAGTTTGTGTAGTTACTGTAGTTTGTGTTGTTACTATAGTTTGTGTAGTTACTGTAGTTTGTGTTGTTACTGTAGTTTGTGTTGTTACTGTAGTTTGTGTTGTTACTGTAGTTTGTGTTGTTACTGTAGTTTGTGTAGTTACTGTAGTTTGTGTTGTTACTGTAGTTTGTGTTGTTACTATAGTTTGTGTAGTTACTATAGTTTGTGTAGTTACTGTAGTTTGTGTTGTTACTGTAGTTTGTGTTGTTACTGTAGTTTGTGTTGTTACTGTAGTTTGTGTGGTTACTGTAGTTTGTGTGGTTACTGTAGTTTGTGTTGTTACTGTAGTTTGTGTTGTTACTGTAGTTTGTGTTGTTACTGTAGTTTGTGTTGTTACTGTAGTTTGTGTAGTTACTGTAGTTTGTGTTGTTACTGTAGTTTGTGTTGTTACTATAGTTTGTGTAGTTACTATAGTTTGTGTAGTTACTCTAGTTTGTGTTGTTACTGTAGTTTGTGTTGTTACTGTAGTTTGTGTTGTTACTGTAGTTTGTGTGGTTACTGTAGTTTGTGTGGTTACTGTAGTTTGTGTTGTTACTATAGTTTGTGTTGTTACTGTAGTTTGTGTTGTTACTATAGTTTGTGTAGTTACTATAGTTTGTGTAGTTACTGTAGTTTGTGTTGTTAGTGTAGTTTGTGTTGTTACTGTAGTTTGTGTTGTTACTGTAGTTTGTGTGGTTACTGTAGTTTGTGTGGTTACTGTAGTTTGTGTTGTTACTATAGTTTGTGTAGTTACTGTAGTTTGTGTTGTTACTGTAGTTTGTGTGGTTACTGTAGTTTGTGTTGTTACTATAGTTTGTGTAGTTACTGTAGTTTGTGTTGTTACTGTAGTTTGTGTTGTTACTGCAGTTTGTGTAGTCACTGTATTTTATGAAGGTACTGTAGTTTGTGTTGTTACTGTAGTTTGTGTTGTTACTGTAGTTTGTGTTGTTACTGTAGTTTGTGTGGTTACTGTAGTTTGTGTAGTCACTGTATTTTATGAAGGTACTGTAGTTTGTGTTGTTACTGTAGTTTGTGTTGTTACTGTAGTTTGTGTTGTTACTGCAGTTTGTGTAGTCACTGTATTTTATGAAGGTACTGTAGTTTGTGTTGTTACTGTAGTTTGTGTAGTTACTGTAGTTTGTGTTGTTACTGTAGTTTGTGTTGTTACTGTAGTTTGTGTAGTTACAGTAGTTTGTGTTGTTACTGTAGTTTGTGTTGTTACTGTAGTTTGTGTTGTTACTGTAGTTTGTGTTGTTACTGTAGTTTGTGTAGTTACTGTAGTTTGTGTTGTTACTGTAGTTTGTGTGGTTACTGTAGTTTGTGTTGTTACTATAGTTTGTGTTGTTACTGCAGTTTGTGTAGTCACTGTATTTTATGAAGGTACTGTAGTTTGTGTTGTTACTGTAGTTTGTGTTGTTACTGTAGTTTGTGTTGTTACTGCAGTTTGTGTAGTCACTGTATTTTATGAAGGTACTGTAGTTTGTGTTGTTACTGTAGTTTGTGTTGTTACTGTAGTTTGTGTGGTTACTGTAGTTTGTGTTGTTACTGTAGTTTGTGTTGTTACTGTAGTTTGTGTTGTTACTGTAGTTTGTGTTGTTACTGTAGTTTGTGTAGTCACTGTAGTTTGTGTTGTTACTGTAGTTTGTGTTGTTACTATAGTTTGTGTAGTTACTGTAGTTTGTGTTGTTACTGTAGTTTGTGTTGTTACTATAGTTTGTGTAGTTACTGTAGTTTGTGTTGTTACTGTAGTTTGTGTTGTTACTGTAGTTTGTGTTGGTACTGTAGTTTGTGTTGTTACTGTAGTTTGTGTTGTTACTGTAGTTTGTGTAGTTACTGTAGTTTGTGTTGTTACTGTAGTTTGTGTTGTTACTATAGTTTGTGTAGTTACTGTAGTTTGTGTTGTTACTGTAGTTTGTGTTGTTACTATAGTTTGAGTAGTTACTGTAGTGTGTGTTGTTACTGTAGTTTGTGTTGTTACTGTAGTTTGTGTTGTTACTGTAGTTTGTGTTGTTACTATAGTTTGAGTAGTTACTGTAGTTTGTGTAGTTACTGTAGTTTGTGTAGTTACTGTAGTTTGTGTTGTTACTGTAGTTTGTGTTGTTACTGTAGTTTGTGTAGTTACTGTAGTTTGTGTTGTTACTAGTTTGTGTAGTTACTGTAGTTTGTGTTGTTACTGTAGTTTGTGTTGTTACTGTAGTTTGTGTTGTTACTGTAGTTTGTGTTGTTACTGTAGTTTGTGTAGTTACTGTAGTTTGTGTTGTTACTGTAGTTTGTGTTGTTACTATAGTTTGTGTAGTTACTATAGTTTGTGTAGTTACTGTAGTTTGTGTTGTTACTGTAGTTTGTGTTGTTACTGTAGTTTGTGTTGTTACTGTAGTTTGTGTGGTTACTGTAGTTTGTGTGGTTACTGTAGTTTGTGTTGTTACTATAGTTTGTGTTGTTACTGTAGTTTGTGTTGTTACTATAGTTTGTGTAGTTACTATAGTTTGTGTAGTTACTGTAGTTTGTGTTGTTACTGTAGTTTGTGTTGTTAGTGTAGTTTGTGTTGTTACTATAGTTTGTGTAGTTACTGTAGTTTGTGTGGTTACTGTAGTTTGTGTTGTTACTGTAGTTTGTGTTGTTACTGTAGTTTGTGTTGTTACTGTAGTTTGTGTTGGTACTGTAGTTTGTGTTGTTACTGTAGTTTGTGTTGTTACTGTAGTTTGTGTAGTTACTGTAGTTTGTGTTGTTACTGTAGTTTGTGTTGTTACTATAGTTTGTGTAGTTACTGTAGTTTGTGTTGTTACTGTAGTTTGTGTTGTTACTATAGTTTGAGTAGTTACTGTAGTTTGTGTAGTTACTGTAGTTTGTGTAGTTACTGTAGTTTGTGTTGTTACTGTAGTTTGTGTTGTTACTGTAGTTTGTGTAGTTACTGTAGTTTGTGTTGTTACTATAGTTTGTGTAGTTACTGTAGTTTGTGTTGTTACTGTAGTTTGTGTTGTTACTGTAGTTTGTGTTGTTACTGTAGTTTGTGTTGTTACTGTAGTTTGTGTAGTTACTGTAGTTTGTGTTGTTACTGTAGTTTGTGTTGTTACTATAGTTTGTGTAGTTACTATAGTTTGTGTAGTTACTGTAGTTTGTGTTGTTACTGTAGTTTGTGTTGTTACTGTAGTTTGTGTTGTTACTGTAGTTTGTGTGGTTCCTGTAGTTTGTGTGGTTACTGTAGTTTGTGTTGTTACTATAGTTTGTGTTGTTACTGTAGTTTGTGTTGTTACTATAGTTTGTGTAGTTACTATAGTTTGTGTAGTTACTGTAGTTTGTGTTGTTACTGTAGTTTGTGTTGTTACTGTAGTTTGTGTTGTTACTGTAGTTTGTGTGGTTACTGTAGTTTGTGTGGTTACTGTGGTTTGTGTTGTTACTATAGTTTGTGTAGTTACTGTAGTTTGTGTTGTTACTGTAGTTTGTGTTGTTACTGTAGTTTGTGTTGTTACTATAGTTTGTGTAGTTACTGTAGTTTGTGTTGTTACTGTAGTTTGTGTTGTTACTGCAGTTTGTGTAGTCACTGTATTTTATGAAGGTACTGTAGTTTGTGTTGTTACTGTAGTTTGTGTTGTTACTGTAGTTTGTGTGGTTACTGTAGTTTGTGTTGTTACTGTAGTTTGTGTTGTTACTGTAGTTTGTGTTGTTACTGTAGTTTGTGTTGTTACTGTAGTTTGTGTTGTTACTGTAGTTTGTGTAGTTACTGTAGTTTGTGTTGTTACTGTAGTTTGTGTAGTTACTGTAGTTTTTTGTAGTTACTGGGGTTTGTATAGTTACTGTAGTTTGTGTTGTTACTGTAGTTTGTGTGGTTACTGTAGTTTGTGTTGTTACTGTAGTTTGTGTTGTTACTGTAGTTTGTGTTGTTACTGTAGTTTGTGTTGGTACTGTAGTTTGTGTTGTTACTGTAGTTTGTGTTGTTACTGTAGTTTGTGTAGTTACTGTAGTTTGTGTTGTTACTGTAGTTTGTGTTGTTACTATAGTTTGTGTAGTTACTGTAGTTTGTGTTGTTACTGTAGTTTGTGTTGTTACTATAGTTTGAGTAGTTACTGTAGTTTGTGTAGTTACTGTAGTTTGTGTAGTTACTGTAGTTTGTGTTGTTACTGTAGTTTGTGTTGTTACTGTAGTTTGTGTAGTTACTGTAGTTTGTGTTGTTACTATAGTTTGTGTAGTTACTGTAGTTTGTGTTGTTACTGTAGTTTGTGTTGTTACTGTAGTTTGTGTTGTTACTGTAGTTTGTGTTGTTACTGTAGTTTGTGTAGTTACTGTAGTTTGTGTTGTTACTGTAGTTTGTGTTGTTACTAAAGTTTGTGTAGTTACTATAGTTTGTGTAGTTACTGTAGTTTGTGTTGTTACTGTAGTTTGTGTTGTTACTGTAGTTTGTGTTGTTACTGTAGTTTGTGTGGTTACTGTAGTTTGTGTGGTTACTGTAGTTTGTGTTGTTACTATAGTTTGTGTTGTTACTGTAGTTTGTGTTGTTACTATAGTTTGTGTAGTTACTATAGTTTGTGTAGTTACTGTAGTTTGTGTTGTTACTGTAGTTTGTGTTGTTACTGTAGTTTGTGTTGTTACTGTAGTTTGTGTGGTTACTGTAGTTTGTGTGGTTACTGTAGTTTGTGTTGTTACTATAGTTTGTGTAGTTACTGTAGTTTGTGTTGTTACTGTAGTTTGTGTTGTTACTGTAGTTTGTGTTGTTACTATAGTTTGTGTAGTTACTGTAGTTTGTGTTGTTACTGTAGTTTGTGTTGTTACTGCAGTTTGTGTAGTCACTGTATTTTATGAAGGTACTGTAGTTTGTGTTGTTACTGTAGTTTGTGTTGTTACTGTAGTTTGTGTGGTTACTGTAGTTTGTGTTGTTACTGTAGTTTGTGTTGTTACTGTAGTTTGTGTTGTTACTGTAGTTTGTGTTGTTACTGTAGTTTGTGTTGTTACTGTAGTTTGTGTAGTTACTGTAGTTTGTGTTGTTACTGTAGTTTGTGTAGTTACTGTAGTTTTTTGTAGTTACTGGGGTTTGTATAGTTACTGTAGTTTGTGTTGTTACTGTAGTTTGTGTGGTTACTGTAGTTTGTGTTGTTACTGTAGTTTGTGTTGTTACTGTAGTTTGTGTTGTTACTGTAGTTTGTGTTGTTACTGTAGTTTGTGTTGTTACTGTAGTTTGTGTGGTTACTGTAGTTTGTGTTGTTACTGTAGTTTGTGTTGTTACTGTAGTTTGTGTAGTTACTGTAGTTTTTTGTAGTTACTGGGGTTTGTATAGTTACTGTAGTTTGTGTTGTTACTGTAGTTTGTGTTGTTACTGTAGTTTGTGTTGTTACTGTAGTTTGTGTTGTTACTGTAGTTTGTGTTGTTACTGTAGTTTGTGTAGTTACTGTAGTTTGTGTTGTTACTGTAGTTTGTGTACTTACTGTAGTTTGTGTTGTTACTGTAGTTTGTGTTGTTACTGTAGTTTGTGTTGTTACTGTAGTTTGTGTTGTTACTGTAGTTTGTGTTGTTACTGTAGTTTGTGTAGTTACTGTAGTTTGTGTTGTTACTGTAGTTTGTGTAGTTACTGTAGTTTTTTGTAGTTACTGGGGTTTGTATAGTTACTGTAGTTTGTGTTGTTACTGCAGTTTGTGTAGTCACTGTATTTTATGAAGGTACTGTCGTTTGTGTTCTTACTGTAGTTTGTGTGGTTACTGTAGTTTGTGTTGTTACTGTAGTTTGTGTGGTTACTGTAGTTTGTGTTGTTACTATAGTTTGTGTAGTTACTGTAGTTTGTGTTGTTACTGCAGTTTGTGTTGTTACTGCAGTTTGTGTAGTCACTGTATTTTATGAAGGTACTGTAGTTTGTGTTGTTACTGTAGTTTGTGTGGTTACTGTAGTTTGTGTTGTTACTGTAGTTTGTGTTGTTACTGTAGTTTGTGTTGTTACTGTAGTTTGTGTTGTTACTGTAGTTTGTGTTGTTACTGTAGTTTGTGTAGTTACTGTAGTTTGTGTTGTTACTGTAGTTTGTGTAGTTACTGTAGTTTGTGTTGTTACTGTAGTTTGTGTTGTTACTGTAGTTTGTGTTGTTACTGTAGTTTGTGTTGTTACTGTAGTTTGTGTTGTTACTATAGTTTGTGTAGTTACTATAGTTTGTGTAGTTACTGTAGTTTGTGTTGTTACTGTAGTTTGTGTTGTTACTGTAGTTTTTTGTAGTTACTGGGGTTTGTATAGTTACTGTAGTTTGTGTTGTTACTGTAGTTTGTGTGGTTACTGTAGTTTGTGTTGTTACTGTAGTTTGTGTAGTTACTGTAGTTTGTGTTGTTACTGTAGTTTGTGTAGTTACTGTAGTTTTTTGTAGTTACTGGGGTTTGTATAGTTACTGTAGTTTGTGTTGTTACTGTAGTTTGTGTGGTTACTGTAGTTTGTGTTGTTACTGTAGTTTGTGTTGTTACTGTAGTTTGTGTTGTTACTGTAGTTTGTGTTGTTACTGTAGTTTGTGTTGTTACTGTAGTTTGTGTTGTTACTGTAGTTTGTGTTGTTACTGTAGTTTGTGTTGTTACTGTAGTTTTTTGTAGTTACTGGGGTTTGTATAGTTACTGTAGTTTGTGTTGTTACTGTAGTTTGTGTTGTTACTGTAGTTTGTGTTGTTACTGTAGTTTGTGTTGTTACTGTAGTTTGTGTAGTTACTGTAGTTTGTGTTGTTACTGTAGTTTGTGTAGTTACTGTAGTTTGTGTTGTTACTGTAGTTTGTGTTGTTACTGTAGTTTGTGTAGTTACTGTAGTTTGTGTTGTTACTGTAGTTTGTGTAGTTACTGTAGTTTTTTGTAGTTACTGGGGTTTGTATAGTTACTGTAGTTTGTGTTGTTACTGCAGTTTGTGTAGTCACTGTATTTTATGAAGGTACTGTAGTTTGTGTTCTTACTGTAGTTTGTGTGGTTACTGTAGTTTGTGTTGTTACTGTAGTTTGTGTGGTTACTGTAGTTTGTGTTGTTACTATAGTTTGTGTAGTTACTGTAGTTTGTGTTGTTACTGCAGTTTGTGTTGTTACTGCAGTTTGTGTAGTCACTGTATTTTATGAAGGTACTGTAGTTTGTGTTGTTACTGTAGTTTGTGTGGTTACTGTAGTTTGTGTTGTTACTGTAGTTTGTGTTGTTACTGTAGTTTGTGTTGTTACTGTAGTTTGTGTTGTTACTGTAGTTTGTGTTGTTACTGTAGTTTGTGTAGTTACTGTAGTTTGTGTTGTTACTGTAGTTTGTGTAGTTACTGTAGTTTGTGTTGTTACTGTAGTTTGTGTTGTTACTGTAGTTTGTGTTGTTACTGTAGTTTGTGTTGTTACTGTAGTTTGTGTAGTTACTGTAGTTTGTGTAGTTACTGTAGTTTGTGTTGTTACTGTAGTTTGTGTAGTTACTGTAGTTTTTTGTAGTTACTGGGGTTTGTATAGTTACTGTAGTTTGTGTTGTTACTGCAGTTTGTGTAGTCACTGTATTTTATGAAGGTACTGTAGTTTGTGTTGTTACTGTAGTTTGTGTGGTTACTGTAGTTTGTGTTGTTACTGTAGTTTGTGTTACTGTAGTTTGTGTTGTTACTGTAGTTTGTGTTGTCACTGTAGTTTGTGTAGTTACTGTAGTTTGTGTTGTTACTGTAGTTTGTGTTGTTACTGTAGTTTGTGTTGTTACTGTAGTTTGTGTTGTTACTGTAGTTTGTTGTTACTGTAGTTTGTGTTGTTACTGTAGTTTGTGTAGTTACTGTAGTTTGTGTTGTTACTGTAGTTTGTGTTGTTACTGTAGTTTGTGTTGTTACTGTAGTTTGTGTAGTTACTGTAGTTTGTGTAGTTACTGTAGTTTGTGTTGTTACTGTAGTTTGTGTTGTTACTGTAGTTTGTGTAGTTACTGTAGTTTGTGTAGTTACTGTAGTTTGTGTTGTTACTGTAGTTTGTGTAGTTACTGTAGTTTGTGTTGTTACTGTAGTTTGTGTTGTTACTGCAGTTTGTGTTGTTACTGCAGTTTGTGTAGTCACTGTATTTTATGAAGGTACTGTAGTTTGTGTAGTTACTGTAGTTTGTGTTGTTACTGTAGTTTGTGTAGTTACTGTAGTTTGTGTTGTTACTGTAGTTTGTGTTGTTACTGTAGTTTGTGTTGTTACTGTAGTTTGTGTTGTTACTGTAGTTTGTGTTGTTACTGTAGTTTGTGTAGTTACTGTAGTTTGTGTTGTTACTGTAGTTTGTGTAGTTACTGTAGTTTGTGTTGTTACTGTAGTTTGTGTAGTTACTGTAGTTTGTGTTGTTACTGTAGTTTGTGTTGTTACTGTAGTTTGTGTTGTTACTGTAGTTTGTGTTGTTACTGTAGTTTGTGTTGTTACTGTAGTTTGTGTTGTTACTGTAGTTTGTGTAGTCACTGTATTTTATGAAGGTACTGTAGTTTGTGTTGTTACTGTAGTTTGTGTGGTTACTGTAGTTTGTGTTGTTACTGTAGTTTGTGTTACTGTAGTTTGTGTTGTTACTGTAGTTTGTGTTGTTACTGTAGTTTGTGTTGTCACTGTAGTTTGTGTAGTTACTGTAGTTTGTGTTGTTACTGTAGTTTGTGTTGTTACTGTAGTTTGTGTTGTTACTGTAGTTTGTGTTGTTACTGTAGTTTGTGTAGTTACTGTAGTTTGTGTTGTTACTGTAGTTTGTGTTGTTACTGTAGTTTGTGTAGTTACTGTAGTTTGTGTAGTTACTGTAGTTTGTGTTGTTACTGTAGTTTGTGTTGTTACTGTAGTTTGTGTAGTTACTGTAGTTTGTGTAGTTACTGTAGTTTGTGTTGTTACTGTAGTTTGTGTAGTTACTGTAGTTTGTGTTGTTACTGTAGTTTGTGTTGTTACTGCAGTTTGTGTTGTTACTGCAGTTTGTGTAGTCACTGTATTTTATGAAGGTACTGTAGTTTGTGTAGTTACTGTAGTTTGTGTTGTTACTGTAGTTTGTGTAGTTACTGTAGTTTGTGTTGTTACTGTAGTTTGTGTTGTTACTGTAGTTTGTGTTGTTACTGTAGTTTGTGTTGTTACTGTAGTTTGTGTAGTTACTGTAGTTTGTGTTGTTACTGTAGTTTGTGTAGTTACTGTAGTTTGTGTTGTTACTGTAGTTTGTGTAGTTACTGTAGTTTGTGTTGTTACTGTAGTTTGTGTTGTTACTGTAGTTTGTGTTGTTACTGTAGTTTGTGTTGTTACTGTAGTTTGTGTTGTTACTGTAGTTTGTGTAGTTACTGTAGTTTGTGTTGTTACTGTAGTTTGTGTTGTCACTGTAGTCACTGGAAAAGTTGAAAATTTACAGAGTATGTAAATAACATGTAATTAACATGTAAATAACCAAAAAAAGACTGTAAAGAATAATTTACATGATTTTTCCCCTTTTACATGTTTTGGAGGTTTCATGTAAATAACATGTAAATATTTTAAGTGAAACATGTAAATGATGAAGAAAACACTGTAAATGTTTCAAAGCAAAGGGCTAAGATCATGTAAATAACATGTAAACTGTTCCTGCAAATACTGTAAATAGCCTGTAAATTTCTTGTGATTCAACCTGGAAACCCGTAAATAACATGTAAATTTAATACAGGGAGGGTGCCATAATACTGTAAAAAACATGTAAATAAAAAAGGGGAGGCTGTAAACAACATGTAAATAAAAAAGGGAGGCTGTAAATAACATGGAAAATGAAAACAGGAGCCTGTAAATAACATGTAAATCGAAGAAGGGAGCCTGTAAATAACATGTAAATCGAAAAAGGGAGCCTGTAAATAACGTGTAAATCGAAAAAGGGAGTCTGTAAATAACATGGAAATCAAAAAAGGAGCCCATAAAGAACATGTAAATCAAAAAAGGGAGCCTGTAAATAACATGTAAATGGAAAAAGGGAGCCTGTAAATAACATGTAAATCGAAGATGGGAGCCTGTAAATAACATGTAAATGGAAAAAGGGAGCCTGTAAATAACATGTAAATGGAAAAAGGGAGCCTGTAAATAACACGTAAATGGGAAAAGGGAGCCTGTAAATAACATGTAAATGGAAAAAGGGAGCCTGTAAATAACATGGAAATCGAAAAAGGGAGCCTGTAAATAGCATGTAAATGGAAAAAGGGAGCCTGTAAATAACATGGAAATCGAAAAAGGGAACCTGTAAATAACATGTAAATTGAAAAGGGGAGCCTGTAAATAACCTGTAAATTGAAAAAGGGAGCCTGTAAATAACCTGTAAATTGAAAAAAGGGAGCCTGTAAATAACATGGAAATCGAAAAAGGGAGGCAGAAACCCTGTACGATAAATGACTTGCAAATAATAACTTGAAGAAAAATGCATGGAATGTACTGTTTTATTGTAATCAAATCTGTTGACCTTAATTATAATAGTAGAAAATATGCAAATTTATACAGAATCAGAAATTTATTGCAATCAGAACAAACTCAGTAAAATTCAAATAGTTTTTATATGCCATGAATAAGGTTTACAGTGTATACATTGTAACAAATAAAACATGTTTTCTTTTCTATCTATCCATAACAAGACGACTTAAATGTAATTTTGTGCATGGCCAAAATATTTTAAAATACTATGACTGAGCTCCTTTAACCGAATTCAAGCACTTTTCGAGAAGACTACTAAAATTCAAGACCTTTTCAAGATTGTGCGAAACCATGTCATATTGAGCCCTATTTAATTCATAAATAATAAAATGATTAAGAACTATACTGTTGTCAGCTACAACTAGTGAAAATTTTGCAATTTAGGTGTATTACTAAATTAAAATTGTTTGCGAATGGATACCTGTCTTAAATATATACTAAATCCACAAAGTCAAATGCAACATAATGATAATACCTTTGTCATAAAATGAATAAATAAACTGTTTTTTCTTACTAAGTAATTAATGTAGGATTAAATTGGCCTTAATAATGAGAAATGGGGGAGGCATCATGGCCTCGTAGTTACATGTAGTGCACTCAACTCCTGATCGAGCGATCCGGGTTCAAGCTCTAGGCAGGTATGTTCTGTTGTGTTGTTGAGCAGCACACTTTACTCTCAGTGCCTCTCCACCCAGGTGTATAAGTGGGTAGCAGCGAATTTAATGGTGGGGTAACCCTGCAATGGACTGGCATCTCATCTAGGGGGAGCAGAAATAGTCCTAGTCACTTCCTGCTACAGAAAGCAGGATAAGCTCCAGCCTGTTGGGCCACGTGGCTCGTATGCAGACTTTACCTTTACCTTATTATGAAAATTACTGCAATGTAAGTGTGAAGTATTGATCAACTTTTTTCATAGAGTGAATTGTCCCTTTGAAATAACAGAAAATAGGGAGAAAAAACATTTACCACAAGATAGAGGTTGACATTTTAAATTCATCATAAAAACATTCATGCCAAAGGAATACTACATTGCATAACATAAAACAAGGCTTCTGACATCTTTTAGGCTATGTTTACAAAGTCACAGTTTCCTTATTTTTCCAAAACTGTACAGAATCCATACAGTACAAACATTTTGGACCCCTGACAAAACATTCACTGTAAACAATATTCAGACTGGTGAAGATCCAAAATTTTCCTTTTTTTGTGATAAAAAACTGTACTGTAAACAAAAAAAAAAGAACAACAACAACAACAACAACAATTCATAAGGGCCTGTTGAAATTGAAAGGCCTATCTAGTACCATAGTTCCCGTAATACAACATAAGTTAATAAATTACTGTTCTGGTACTACATGTATGTAAACATAGCCTTTGCTTTTTATGATGAAATCTTATAGCTGCTGTATTGAACAGTAAGAATCAACCTAGCAATCTAAGATATTTAAATTTAATGCTAATTCATTAACACAGGTAAGTGATACTTCAAAGCATTAAAAATAATGTTTAAAGTGGTTGAATTTATGCCAGAAAGCTGCCAGAGCATATCAAAGTGTTGAAGGTCACCACGTTAGACTGTAATGCACCAGGCGCCCATTTCTCAAAGGTTCCAAAAAGTTTTCGCACCCAGAAAGCCATACCAAAATCTGAAATCTTATGCTTACAGAGCTGTTTTAATCGCTTATTCTCAATATGAACAGAGGTTTCCTTCACACAAGAAGTTTCAGGCATATACAGCTCTTAGTTTTTAGACACAGATCAATTAAAGATGGCTTTGTGGGCCCGAAAAGTTTCCAGGGCCTTCAAGAAATGGGCCTTGGACCCCTTATAGAGTCATAAGTACTGTAGACTTCTCAGTGGCTGATTTTTTCCTGATCAAGCATCAATGCCAAGGAGTATGCAAGTATTGACCACTCTCAATTTTACTTCATCCTACAAGTAACATAAAACATTTCGTTAAATAAGATAAGTTATGTCTGAGTACGAATCAGCAAATTCTGTGTATGATATCAATCAGTGAATTTTACATTGGAGTTATTATTTTGTTTGTTATCATTCCAATTTATACTGTGACCTTTGAAATTGGACTGTAGCCGGTCATGTTGACTGGCCAAAGTAATTTTAGCTCTGTCACGTCTCTTTTCTGACCGATCAGGATATTTATGCAAAAATCAAGTACATGTAATGTGAGCCAAATAGAGAAAAATAGAGTTTGTTTGTTCCAGTCACTGCTAGACCATTTAAAAATTGGCTTAATATTTTTCTGAACGGATTTAACCCCAGTCACTTGAATGGCATTCCTATTGATCTTGAATGCATGACAAACAGCAAGCGAATGGTCTTTAGCCCTTCGAACAGACACATGTATGCATTGGTGTATGTTTTCATTAGAGGTCATAATAAAAAAGAGATTTAAAACTCTTAGATTTACAGTTGGGGATTTGATTGTTTATTCAAGAATGAACAACGTGACCGTCTCAACATGACATGACTGGTCAACATGACCGGTGAGTGAAGTTTTTGGCCATTCAAGTCACCATTCTGGCCAGACATTGCCCGTTGACCGGCCATTATTTTGAGCCCTGAATATTCATCAATCAAACAGATCTTACATCTACATCTGTAGCTACTGTGTGACAAAAACTTTGCATCTCTGATTGGAAGGCACTGAATGTCAGAGGATGTAGAAGAACTAAACTCAAAATGTGTGGCAGTAAATATTCAATGTTCACTATCTTCTACATCGTAATATTCATGCACAATAAATCAAACTCCTATCAAACAATGTTTAAATAATAAGTCAAGTTATTTGCAGGCACAATTTGATTGTTTCTTACACGCACTTATGCTCTATTGGTGGACAAAGGTACAGCTGATGTCATAAATGTTTGTTTTTGTTTCTTTGTTATGTATTATGAAGCAGATAGATTCTACGTTGTCGCGCATCTGTTCAGTAATAGATCACTGAAGACATCAAAATGTGGTAAGAACATCAGTAACACATGCCTGAAAAATTCACAGATTCTGTGACACACTCTGGTAATGGGTTATGTGAATATTTTTTGTTTTTACCACATTTTGGTGTTATCTGTGATCTACTCAGGGCAGGAAAAAACCAGGTCTGATTTCCTCAGCCAAGTACATTTTGCTCTTGGGCAAGTGAAAATAGAAGTTCAGTGGCCCGGTGGGCAAGTGAAATTACCATGTAGCCTCAGTAGTCTTGTGAGTCTGACTAAAAATGCCAGCTTGATAAATGATAATTTCCAGTCATTCCATTTCAAAACTTAAGAACTAAAGATTACTTAATTATTAGGTTGAAAGCAAGAATTAGTTAGGAATCCGAGCGTACTTCATTCGCATTTGTCCTCTGATTTCCTTACTGGCCATCACACTGGCAACCAATATTTAAATGGGGGCAAGTGAAAACTGAAATTGACTGGCCCAGTGGGCAAGTGACTTACAATTTTTTTTCCTGCCCTGCTACAGATTAATGAACAGATGCATGACACATGAAACCTGCATGTATTTGGTAAGAGCCCAATTTCGTACAAGTAAAATGTACAGCTGTAACAGGTCTCTAAAATGCTGTCTGGTCATCCCAGGGTAAGGCAATTGATTGAAATTGATCCATAAATTGATATAAATCAATAAATTGAAATTAATGTAAGTGTTATCAGTGCTATCAATCAATGGAAAGAAATTCATACTCACATGCTAGAGAAGTATCAAGTTATCAATTTGATTTTACCAAATTTATCAGTCATTAGAGAATCAATTGAAAGTTGGCCTCTCTTTGTTAGTTCACATAAACTGTAGAAAAATTGTCCCTCAACAAAATGTTTGATTGTAACTTTTTTTATGTAGATTTCAAAGGCGCTACCAAAGATCCCCAAAACATAGTCCCCGATACATGTATGCCAGCAAAATATTCTGTTTACAAGATAAAATGTTATGTTTTTATGCAATTGTATTGATGATTTCATATTTCACTTTATATCTTTTGTTCATTTCTTCCTTATTAAATGTTGCTTAAAAGATAAGCTAGTATCAGCAAAATTGATAATGCTTATTGAAAATTTGATCACAATCGATTACTCATGACGAATTCTTTTATTGATTTCTGATATCATTGACTAATTCCTATTGATTGTTACGAAATAATCGATTGACTATACTGTGTCGTCCAAGACAAGTAGATTTTCCTGCCTGGGCAAGTTACTCTTCCTTTTTTTTTTTTCAAGTCCTGTGTAGTTTTCATGACAGTTTGAGGTACATATATACCTCTTTATAAAGTATCGTGGTGTTTTTTTTTGTGAAAGAAAAATTCACAACATTTAGCTTACTATCAGCACCAGTGGGTGCAATGTCCATGTACAGTTGTGTAGCACATTGTAACTTGCATGTAGGTACAACTGTAGATACTTGAGTAACTTCAGAATACTTACACTAGCATAAGAAAAATTTCTCTGCTGAAGATGGCACATTACATTTTAGCTTACTAGCATTCACATCAGAGGGCAACATAACCTTACAAGAGAATGCATCAGCCAATAAGCCAATAACAAATGTCGCATGCTCATACTCGGTTATCGAGAACAGATAATAACAGATAATAAAGCCTTTTATGCACAGCAGGTAAACATCAACAAAGTCGATTCCACAAGCAATGTAACTTCTCCTTGATAATGACACATTCACAACCAAAGGCAAAACGAAATGTATACGTATCTTGACGTTACTTTACTATACTCGTTCAATTTATGCAAAACTTGCTTACCTGTTGTTGTTGCCTGTGATCGCTATCTTCAGCTTCTGGGTAAGGGAAAACTTTGCCTTGAAACCGTGCACGATGACGAAGCGAAGGTAGAGTGGATTTTGGCCCCTAAAACAGAGCTCGAGTTCGATGCAGGTTCCAACGAACTGCCAAACATGGCGGGAGAACCGAGAGGACCTGGTACCTAACATGAAGACCGCTGATTCCTGTTTGTTGGAGATCGGGCACTCACAAGGCTGGTATGCTCTTACAAAGGGACTGGGATAACAGTGACGGCAATGAAAGCACAGAACGGTAGAAATCACCAAAAAAAAAAAAAACACAAAACACAAAACAAAACAAAAAAACAAAATGTCATTTTGGGTACCGAAAAAAAGTCAGCTATCATTTTCGTAAAGGCGATAAGTCCTAACGTTTTCGGGAAATGGACAAAAAAGCCCTAATAAGTACGAGATACACAAGCTCCTCTAGAATAACCGAACAGATAAATTTTTTTTTTGCGCAACCTAAAATTAACCTACAGAGCTTTGAAAGTACACCAGATAGCCTAAAACAGCGTTTCAAAGCATTCGAGAGAAAACGGTCGTTGGGCCGGCTGTGTCCCTTATGGTTCTCTGCCTAACCTAACTCGCGTCAGTTCAAACTCGGTCACCGGGGCTCTTTCCGTCTTGAGCTCACACAACACGTGACGCTTTCATGGTCCTTCATGAATGAATACGTACGTGTCCGAGAATTAATTTTTCTCTTTTCTAGAGACGTAAGCTTGGGACGCCTGCATGTGCAGTAACAATTCTAGTTTTATTTTGTCATTGTGGATGCGCGGAAAGTTCACAAGAAGATAGCTTAGTGCGGTGTCGATCAATGCAGCGATTTAGTTTGGTGCATACCTTCTAACCCAACTTCAATTTAAAGCAAACTATAGCACACACTTGGATTTTAGAGAAGTTCAAATGCTTCAACGTAAAAGGCACCTTAATGGAGGCTTCACGGTAGGTTTACGGAGCTTTAGGGCGGTGTTACATTTTAACTTTACGCGCCTTTAAAAGGTCCCATTTATATGTTCTCGGTTACCCGAGACAACTCTTCCTCTCTCTCTCCCCCCCCCCCCCCGTCCCCCCAAGTTTAACCTGGCCGGGGTAACTTTTCATTTATTTCTTTGCAAAATCCAACCAACCGTTTCCAAGAGGATAGCGAACCTGTCGGTAACTTGGAATTTACATCATTTCAACGGTCTCCGTTGGTTGAACCGTTACACCAGAGTTATATTAAATAAGCCCACTTTTCCGTTACATGGTTTTTGCAGGGTTTAGGCAGGCCTTCTCTTAAATTTAGATCTTTTTGTTCTAAGAGTCTCCATTTTACATTAACGTGGTCTTAACAGTTTTTCGAAAAGCCCCCTTTATCTCATTCAGATTGTTTTCACAGCCTTTGTAAGGTCCCCCTTTTTAATTTACATGTTTTTAGCAGGCTATTTACAGCCCCCCACTGCACCCGTGCAACTTCTAGGTTTTCCATTTACATGGTTTTTACATGTTTCTTACAGGCCCCCTTTTTTTCATTGACATGGTTTTTATATGTTTCTTACAGGCCCCCTTTTTTCATTGACATGGTTTTTACATGTTTCTTACAGGCCCCCTTTTTTCATTTACATGGTTTTTACATGTTTCTTACAGGCCCCCTTTTTTCATTTACATGGTTTTTAAATGTTTCTTACAGGCCCCTTTTTTCATTTACATGGTTTTTACATGTTTCTTACAGGCCCCTTTTTTTCATTTACATGGTTTTTACATGTTTCTTACAGGCCCCCTTTTTTCATTTACATGGTTTTTACAGGGTTACAAACATAACATTTCCAGACTTTTTACAGCATTCGCTTGAATTATTTACACGTTTCTTACATGGTTTAGCAAAGCAATTTACATGTTTTTTACAAAGGCAGATACTGTAAAAGTGCATAAAATATTTTACAGGTTTTTACATGTTCTTCAAATGATCATTGTCGACAAAAACAATGTAAATCACTATTTACAGAACATTTACATGCTGTACTAAAAGCTGTAAATTTCCTGTAAATTTATTTTACAAAACCCTAACATGTAAATTGTAATTTACAAAGAATGTAAATCAATATTTACATGCTGTAAATTAAAATTGACATGTCCATGTAAATTTTCAACTTTTCCAGTGAGTTTGTATAGTTACTGTAGTTTGTGTAGTTACTGTAGTTTGTGTTGTTACTGTAGTTTGTGTTGTTACTGTAGTTTGTGTGGTTACTGTAGTTTGTGTTGTTACTGTAGTTTGTGTTGTTACTGTAGTTTGTGTAGTTACTGTAGTTTGTGTTGTTACTGTAGTTTGTGTTGTTACTGTAGTTTGTGTAGTTACTGTAGTTTGTGTAGTTACTGTAGTTTGTGTTGTTACTGTAGTTTGTGTAGTTACTGTAGTTTGTGTTGTTACTGTAGTTTGTGTTGTTACTGCAGTTTGTGTTGTTACTGCAGTTTGTGTAGTCACTGTATTTTATGAAGGTACTGTAGTTTGTGTTGTTACTGTAGTTTGTGTTGTTACTGTAGTTTGTGTGGTTACTGTAGTTTGTGTTGTTACTATAGTTTGTGTAGTTACTGTAGTTTGTGTTGTTACTGTAGTTTGTGTTGTTACTGTAGTTTGTGTTGTTACTGTAGTTTGTGTAGTTACTGTAGTTTGTGTTGTTACTGTAGTTTGTGTAGTTACTGTAGTTTTTTGTAGTTACTGGGGTTTGTGTAGTTACTGTAGTTTGTGTTGTTACTGCAGTTTGTGTAGTCACTGTATTTTATGAAGGTACTGTAGTTTGTGTTGTTACTGTAGTTTGTGTGGTTACTGTAGTTTGTGTTGTTACTGTAGTTTGTGTTGTTACTGTAGTTTGTGTTGTTACTGTAGTTTGTGTTGTTACTGTAGTTTGTGTTGTCACTGTAGTTTGTGTAGTTACTGTAGTTTGTGTAGGTACTGTAGTTTGTGTTGTTACTGTAGTTTGTGTTGTTACTGTAGTTTGTGTTGTTACTGTAGTTTGTGTTGTTACTGTAGTTTGTGTTGTTACTGTAGTTTGTGTAGTTACTGTAGTTTGTGTTGTTACTGTAGTTTGTGTTGTTACTGTAGTTTGTGTGGTTACTGTAGTTTGTGTTGTTACTATAGTTTGTGTAGTTACTGTAGTTTGTGTTGTTACTGCAGTTTGTGTTGTTACTGCAGTTTGTGTAGTCACTGTATTTTATGAAGGTACTGTAGTTTGTGTTGTTACTGTAGTTTGTGTTGTTACTGTAGTTTGTGTGGTTACTGTAGTTTGTGTTGTTACTGTAGTTTGTGTTGTTACTGTAGTTTGTGTTGTTACTGTAGTTTGTGTTGTTACTGTAGTTTGTGTTGTTACTGTAGTTTGTGTAGTTACTGTAGTTTGTGTTGTTACTGTAGTTTGTGTAGTTACTGTAGTTTTTTGTAGTTACTGGGGTTTGTATAGTTACTGTAGTTTGTGTTGTTACTGCAGTTTGTGTAGTCACTGTATTTTATGAAGGTACTGTAGTTTGTGTTGTTACTGTAGTTTGTGTTGTTACTGTAGTTTGTGTAGTTACTGTAGTTTGTGTAGTTACTGTAGTTTGTGTTGTTACTGTAGTTTGTGTGGTTACTGTAGTTTGTGTTGTTACTGTAGTTTGTGTTGTTACTGTAGTTTGTGTAGTTACTGTAGTTTGTGTTGTTACTGTAGTTTGTGTTGTTACTGTAGTTTGTGTTGTGACTGTAGTTTGTGTAGTTACTGTAGTTTGTGTAGTTACTGTAGTTTGTGTTGTTACTGTAGTTTGTGTAGTTACTGTAGTTTGTGTAGTTACTGTAGTTTGTGTTGTTACTGTAGTTTGTGTTGTTACTGTAGTTTGTGTTGTTACTATAGTTTGTGAAGGTACTGTAGTTTGTGTTGTTACTGTAGTTTGTGTAGTTACTGTAGTTTGTGTTGTTACTGTAGTTTGTGTAGTTACTGTAGTTTTTTGTAGTTACTGGGGTTTGTATAGTTACTGTAGTTTGTGTTGTTACTGCAGTTTGTGTAGTCACTGTATTTTATGAAGGTACTGTAGTTTGTGTTGTTACTGTAGTTTGTGTTGTTACTGTAGTTTGTGTTGTTACTGTAGTTTGTGTTGTTACTGTAGTTTGTGTTGTTACTGTAGTTTGTGTTGTTACTGTAGTTTGTGTTGTCACTGTAGTTTGTGTAGTTACTGTAGTTTGTGTAGTTACTGTAGTTTGTGTTGTTACTGTAGTTTGTGTTGTTACTGTAGTTTGTGTTGTTACTGTAGTTTGTGTTGTTACTGTAGTTTGTGTTGTTACTGTAGTTTGTGTAGTTACTGTAGTTTGTGTTGTTACTGTAGTTTGTGTTGTTACTGTAGTTTGTGTGGTTACTGTAGTTTGTGTTGTTACGATAGTTTGTGTAGTTACTGTAGTTTGTGTTGTTACTGCAGTTTGTGTTGTTACTGCAGTTTGTGTAGTCACTGTATTTTATGAAGGTACTGTAGTTTGTGTTGTTACTGTAGTTTGTGTTGTTACTGTAGTTTGTGTGGTTACTGTAGTTTGTGTTGTTACTGTAGTTTGTGTTGTTACTGTAGTTTGTGTTGTTACTGTAGTTTGTGTTGTTACTGTAGTTTGTGTTGTTACTGTAGTTTGTGTAGTTACTGTAGTTTGTGTTGTTACTGTAGTTTGTGTAGTTACTGTAGTTTTTTGTAGTTACTGGGGTTTGTATAGTTACTGTAGTTTGTGTTGTTACTGCAGTTTGTGTAGTCACTGTACTTTATGAAGGTACTGTAGTTTGTGTTGTTACTGTAGTTTGTGTTGTTACTGTAGTTTGTGTTGTTACTGTAGTTTGTGTAGTTACTGTAGTTTGTGTTGTTACTGTAGTTTGTGTGGTTACTGTAGTTTGTGTTGTTACTGTAGTTTGTGTAGTTACTGTAGTTTGTGTAGTTACTGTAGTTTCTGTTGTTACTGTAGTTTGTGTTGTTACTGTAGTTTGTGTTGTTACTGTAGTTTGTGTAGTTACTGTAGTTTGTGTTGTTACTGTAGTTTGTGTAGTTACTGTAGTTTGTGTAGTTACTGTAGTTTGTGTTGTTACTGTAGTTTGTGTTGTTACTATAGTTTGTGAAGGTACTGTAGTTTGTGTTGTTACTGTAGTTTGTGAAGGTACTGTAGTTTGTGTTGTTACTGTAGTTTGTGTTGTTACTGTAGTTTGTGTTGTTACTGTAGTTTGTGTTGTTACTGTAGTTTGTGTTGTTACTGTAGTTTGTGTAGTTACTGTAGTTTGTGTAGTTACTGTAGTTTGTGTTGTTACTGTAGTTTGTGTTGTTACTGTAGTTTGTGTTGTTACTGTAGTTTGTGTTGTTACTGTAGTTTGTGTAGTTACTGTAGTTTGTGTAGTTACTGTAGTTTGTGTTGTTACTGCAGTTTGTGTAGTCACTGTATTTTATGAAGGTACTGTAGTTTGTGTTGTTACTGTAGTTTGTGTTGTTACTGTAGTTTGTGTTGTTACTGTAGTTTGTGTTGTTACTGTAGTTTGTGTAGTTACTGTAGTTTGTGTAGTTACTGTAGTTTGTGTTGTTACTGTAGTTTGTGTAGTTACTGTAGTTTGTGTAGTTACTGTAGTTTGTGTTGTTACTGTAGTTTGTGTTGTTACTGCAGTTTGTGTAGTCACTGTATTTTATGAAGGTACTGTAGTTTGTGTTGTTTCTGTAGTTTGTGTGGTTACTGTAGTTTGTGTAGTTACTGTAGTTTGTGTTGTTACTGTAGTTTGTGTAGTTACTGTAGTTTGTGTAGTTACTGTAGTTTGTGTTGTTACTGTAGTTTGTGTAGTTACTGTAGTTTGTGTAGTTACTGTAGTTTGTGTTGTTACTGTAGTTTGTGTTGTTACTGTAGTTTGTGTGGTTACTGTAGTTTGTGTTGTTACTGTAGTTTGTGTTGTTACTGTAGGTTGTGTTGTTACTGTAGTTTGTGTTGTTACTGTAGGTTGTGTTGTTACTGTAGTTTGTGTTGTTACTGTAGTTTGTGTAGTTACTGTAGTTTGTGTTGTTACTGTAGGTTGTGTTGTTACTGTAGTTTGTGTAGTTACTGTAGTTTGTGTTGTTACTGTAGTTTGTGTTGTTACTGTAGTTTGTGTAGTTACTGTAGTTTGTGTAGTTACTGTAGGTTGTGTTGTTACTGTAGTTTGTGTAGTTACTGTAGTTTGTGTAGTTACTGTAGTTTGTGTAGTTACTGTAGTTTGTGTTGTCACTGTAGTTTGTGTAGTTACTGTAGTTTGTGTTGTTACTGTAGGTTGTGTTGTTACTGTAGTTTGTGTAGTTACTGTAGTTTGTGTTGTTACTGTAGGTTGTGTTGTTACTGTAGTTTGTGTAGTTACTGTAGGTTGTGTTGTCACTGTAGTTTGTGTAGTTACTGTAGTTTGTGTTGTTACTGTAGGTTGTGTTGTTACTGTAGTTTGTGTAGTTACTGTAGGTTGTGTTGTTACTGTAGTTTGTGTAGTTACTGTAGTTTGTGTTGTTACTGTAGGTTGTGTTGTTACTGTAGTTTGTGTAGTTACTGTAGGTTGTGTTGTCACTGTAGTTTGTGTAGTTACTGTAGGTTGTGTTGTTACTGTAGTTTGTGTAGTTACTGTAGTTTGTGTTGTTACTGTAGTTTGTGTTGTTACTGTAGTTTGTGTTGTTACTGTAGGTTGTGTTGTCACTGTAGTTTGTGTAGTTACTGTAGGTTGTGTTGTTACTGTAGTTTGTGTAGTTACTGTAGGTTGTGTTGTTACTGTAGTTTGTGTTGTTACTGTAGTTTGTGTTGTTACTGTAGTTTGTGTTGTTACTGTAGTTTGTGTAGTTACTGTAGTTTGTGTTGTTACTGTAGTTTGTGTTGTTACTGTAGTTTGTGTTGTTACTGTAGGTTGTGTTGTTACTGTAGTTTGTGTTGTTACTGTAGTTTGTGTTGTTACTGTAGTTTGTGTAGTTACTGTAGTTTGTGTAGTTACTGTAGTTTGTGTTGTTACTGTAGGTTGTGTTGTTACTGTAGGTTGTGTTGTTACTGTAGTTTGTGTTGTTACTGTAGTTTGTGTTGTTACTGTAGTTTGTGTAGTTACTGTAGTTTGTGTTGTTACTGTAGGTTGTGTTGTCACTGTAGTTTGTGTAGTTACTGTAGTTTGTGTTGTTACTGTAGTTTGTGTAGTTACTGTAGTTTGTGTTGTTACTGTAGTTTGTGTTGTTACTGTAGGTTGTGTTGTCACTGTAGTTTGTGTAGTTACTGTAGTTTGTGTTGTTACTGTAGTTTGTGTTGTTACTGTAGTTTGTGTAGTTACTGTAGTTTGTGTTGTTACTGTAGTTTGTGTGGTTACTGTACTTTGTTTATCATTATTGTTGTTTGTCTAGTTACTGTAGTTTTTGTAGTTACTGTAGTTTGTTTAGTTAGTGTAGTTTGTATAGGTGCTATAGTTTGTGTAGTTACTGTATTTTGTGTAGTTACTGTGGTTTGTGTTGTTACTGTAGTTTGTGTTGTTACTGTAGTTTGTGTTGTTACTGTAGTTTGTGTTGTTACTGTGGTTTGTGTTGTTACTGTAGTTTGTGTAGTTACTGTACTTTGTGTATCATTATTGTTGTTTATCTAGTTACTGTAGGTTGTTTAGTTAATGCGCTTTGTCTTGTTACTGTAGTTTGTATAGTTACTGTAGTTTGTGTAGTTTGTGTAGTTACTGTAGTTTGTGTAGTTACTGTAGTTTGTGTAATTACTGTAGTTTGTTTAGTTGCTGTAGTTTGGTTCAATTACTGTAGTTTGTGTAGTTACTGTAGTTTGTATAATTACTGTGCTTTATGTAGTTACTGTAGTCTGTGTAGTTACTGTAGTTTGTGTTGTTACTGTAGTTTGTGTTGTTACTGTAGTTTGTGTTGTTACTGTAGTTTGTGTAGTTACTGTAGTTTGTGTTGTTACTGTAGGTTGTGTTGTCACTGTAGTTTGTGTAGTTACTGTAGTTTGTGTTGTTACTGTAGTTTGTGTAGTTACTGTAGTTTGTGTTGTTACTGTAGGTTGTGTTGTTACTGTAGTTTGTGTTGTTACTGTAGGTTGTGTTGTCACTGTAGTTTGTGTAGTTACTGTAGTTTGTGTTGTTACTGTAGTTTGTGTTGTTACTGTAGTTTGTGTAGTTACTGTAGTTTGTGTTGTTACTGTAGTTTGTGTGGTTACTGTACTTTGTTTATCATTATTGTTGTTTGTCTAGTTACTGTAGTTTTTGTAGTTACTGTAGTTTGTTTAGTTAGTGTAGTTTGTATAGGTGCTATAGTTTGTGTAGTTACTGTATTTTGTGTAGTTACTGTGGTTTGTGTTGTTACTGTAGTTTGTGTTGTTACTGTAGTTTGTGTTGTTACTGTAGTTTGTGTTGTTACTGTGGTTTGTGTTGTTACTGTAGTTTGTGTAGTTACTGTACTTTGTGTATCATTATTGTTGTTTATCTAGTTACTGTAGGTTGTTTAGTTAATGCACTTTGTCTTGTTACTGTAGTTTGTATAGTTACTGTAGTTTGTGTAGTTTGTGTAGTTACTGTAGTTTGTGTAGTTACTGTAGTTTGTGTAATTACTGTAGTTTGTTTAGTTGCTGTAGTTTGGTTCAATTACTGTAGTTTGTGTAGTTACTGTAGTTTGTATAATTACTGTGCTTTATGTAGTTACTGTAGTCTGTGTAGTTACTGTAGTTTGTGTATTTACTGTAGTTTGTTCAGTTACTGTAGTTTTGTATAGTTACTGTAGTTTGTGTATAATTATTGTTCTTTGTTTAGTTACTGTAGTTTGTGTAATTACTGTAGTTTGTAGAGTTACTGCAGTTGCTGTAGTTTCTGTAGTGTCTGTAGTTTGTATGTTTGTGTGGGTACTGTAGTTTTATGTAGTTACTGCAGTTTTTGTAGTTACTGTAGCTTGCGTAGTTACTGTAGTTTGTGTTGTTACTGTAGTTTGTGTAGTTACTGTAGTTTGCGTAGTTACTGTAGTTTGTGTTGTTACTGTAGTTTGTTTAGTCAGTGTAGTTTGTGTAGTTAGTGTAGTTTGTGTTGTTACGGTAGTTTGTATAGTTACTGTAGTTTGTATAGTTATCTAGTCTGTATAGTTACTATAGTTTGTATAGTTACTGTAGTTTGTATAGTTACTGTAGTTTGTATAGTTACTGTAGTTTGTGTAGTCACTGTAGTTTGTGTAATTACTGTAGTTTGTATAGTTACTGTAGTTTGTATAGTTACTGTAGTTTGAATAGTTATCTAGTCTGTACAGTTACTATAGTTTGTATAGTTACTGTAGTTTGTGTAGTTACTGTAGTTACTGTAGTTTGTATAGTTAGTGAATTTTTTTGTTCAGTTGCTGCTTGTGTAGCTGCTCTTGTTTCCGGCTTAGTTAAGTTTCTGTAGTTTTGTTAGTTGTTGTAGTTTGTGTAATAGATGTGAAGTTTCTGTAGTTGCTGTATTTGGTACTGTGTAGATGCTGTAGTTTGGTTAGTACTTTTTTGCCATATTTCAAGAGGATGCTGTTTGTTTTAAAGTTTGAGTTGTACTGAAGAGTTTTTACGCTGTGCGTTGCGCAGTTTGGTGGTGATCGGGGGGTGGGGGAGGGGGGGATTCCTATAAATACTGAAATTGGTTTAAAAATAAAACGAATAAGAATATAAACCAACCGAATTTTTACTCAGTTTACAGTCTTTTGGGTGCGTTTGCCTTGTTTATTAAACATTTCTTTTTTAATCTCGAGTATTGCATTTGGTTAACTTCTCATCATGTCACTTTTCTTATATCTATAGGCTTAAAGCATTGCTGAAACCAAAGTCAAGTGATTCTTGGTTGTTGGGTTACCTTTTAGGTTTGCGCTTGAATAACATTGATGAAGTCAGATCTGTTTTGGCTCTTGTGTAGCTTTTTCTTTTTAAGTGTATGCTTTTGATTTTGACGTCTTACAGTCATAAAGCAGTGAATTCCATCTTCCATCAATTGTTTCGCTCTTCTGGATAGAAAAAGGCTTTATGTAGAATTCTTTTCTCTCAATGTGGATCATCGTTATCTCAGTTATTTTAAGTTCAAATGTTTTAAGAGAAAACTGTTAAGGTTATTGTGGAGAGATGTAGGAGACTGAGGCTTATAAAACTAGAGTGAAGCAGAGGAACAATGAGATGGAGAGAGGAATACCTTTGTCCACACTAAAATATAGTTCTACTTTTTGACCGTATCATGTTGAGTGCTTTATTTACTTCACTCAAGTGATCTACTTTTAAAAAGGCGTTGAATGTTTGTCCTTCAGTACTATATTTAATCTAGTGTTACTTCCAGTGAGGTCTTATAAAATACTGTGTACAGTTATGTCAATGTTCCAAGCTTTCGCCTATCCACGGCATCGTCACCATTCATTTTTTGTTAAACTTTAGGGCGGGATGCTCGGAGTGATGGCAAGGGTATAATGGGACCTCCAGGCCCCCCAGGAAAACCTGGTGCCCCCGGTAAACCTGGACAGATCGGGCCAAAAGGTACTTTAAAATAGAAAAGTAGCGGAGGCCAAATGGCCAGCGTGCTGGACTCCGGATCGACAGGCCAGGGTTCGAGCCCTGGCCAACAAGTTGGCCAGGAGACATTTTACTCTCACAGTGCCTCTCTCCACCCAGGTGTTTAAATGAGTTCCGGTAAATTTAATACAGGAGGTAACCCTGCGATTGACCAGTGTTCTTCTCAAGGGGTGGAGTACAAATACTTCCAAACGCTTAATGCGTGAAGGAAGCCAGGATAAGCTTCGAAGTTATGGACAATGTGCTCCGATGCGGACTTTGCATTATATTATAGAAGTAGTTAGAAAGAAGCTGCCAGTAAAGCGACATATGGTAAACTCAAACCTAAAGGAATTTGAAGGCATTGGAATAATGTTGGAAAACCAGTTAAAAGCTCCTATTTAAACGTCTGCTGGTAACGAGGTCGCATGGTTCAAATTTATATTCCTTATTGATTGACAAGCTAGAGTAGTTAGAGCTGTACGTTAAATACGTTTCTACCCCACGGTAGCTGAGGGGAACCCTGAATGACCGCGGACTGCAAACTGATGAAACCTGATAGATCTTCGAACAATCACATATTATTTCGTGAGAATTGGACTAGTGGCGCTAGCCAAATCTTGATCCAGGTACATGTGTGCGTCCGTTGTTGTAGTGAAAACACCCTGCAAGTACGCTATTGAGAATGCGCAGAAAAAAGTAATTTTTATTTCATTGCAGGAGAGGTTGGAAAGCCTGGTTCCAAGGTTTCTTTCCCAGGCCCTCCTGGTCAAAAAGGAGACCGGGGAGCTGTAGGAAGGACTGGAACACGGGGAGCAAAAGGAGAAAGAGGACAAACTGGGAAGTCTGGGGTGAAGTATGTTCGTTGGGGAAGGACCACATGTCCCAGTGGCGCTAAAGTTGTTTATAAAGGTACATGGAGGGACAAGCTAATCTGTAAAATTCAAACGCGAGGTTATCTATGATAAGATTTTAAATGTTAGAGAAAAACGAAAGGGGTTACTCGTTTTGTTTATTACCCTCACATTGCCGGATGGTAGCAAAATATCTTTCAGCTTTCAAATTTGCATTCAGCGTATGATTATTATTAATAGACACAAAGATGGGAAGCAGTTTTCAGGTACAGTTGGACCTTACTTATTCAAACTCGGTTACATCAAATACTCCGTTATTACGAACTCAAAACCATTTCCCTTAGATTTAATAATAATAGTAATAATAATATAATACTAATACTAATACTAATACTAATACTAATACTAATACTAATACTAATACTAATACTAATACTAATGATGATGATGATGATGATGATGATGATGATGATGATGATGATGATGATGATGATGATAAGACACTTATATAGCTGAGAAACCAGAAACTGCAAAGGACCGGATACGATAAACGCTGCCAACGTAGGATCTTCAAGAGATCTGATCAGCCAAAAAATTTTATGGAGACAAACAATAGACTGCAAGGCTGATACTACGTGAAAAACGTTTCGAGACACCAACATGACAAGAACCGATAAAGTAGGATCGCAACAGTGGACAGCTGTTTCGCCCTTCTTGGGGCTCGTCAGCACTGTGTAGCGAAGATATGTAGCGCCAGCCCAACAACCAACGCACATAAATTGCAAAATGACCCATTCACTATATCAAGTTCCGTACTTTGAACTCACTTGGGCCCCGAAACACGCGTTGCCACATCACTTATATAGCGCTGTTTCCCGGTGGTTCAACAGCGCCAAAACCAAAACCAAAACTATCTAAAAACAAAGTAAAACCATACTGAAACATTTTTTCCCCTTCTGTCATTTACTATTGGCTATTTTGAACTCCCGGCAGTTCTCCCTGAGTGTTCAAAATGGCGGGATCCAATTGTATTTTTTTTGTGAGACTAAATTTGTAGTTGATATTCTCAACTTGAAAAAATGGTAGGCCAATAAAAAATTCTCTCGCTATTCAGTTTAAAGTAAGCCGACTGTCGTAAAGGAATTAAAAGGAATCATATTTGAGATAGTTGACCGTCTGTTCACATATTTGCTAACTCAGTTATATATGAGTTGTTACAAGGGTAGGCTCTTTAGGCAACTGTCAGGTTCTTGTAGTAATTAAGTTAGTTCTTTGCGGGTATTTATGTTACAACTGCATAATTAGCTGATCAATGTAATTTGTTGTTGGAAATATAATTAATAGAATGGCGACCAACTTTTTCATGTGCGTATTGTTAGGTATAATTGGTGGTGATCGTTATGTTCACCATGGCGGTGGAGTAAACTATCTTTGCCTTCCAAACAATCCTAGGTATGACAAGTACAAAGATGGACAGCAGTACGTTGGATACGTTTACGGCACTGAGTATGAAGTCAACGGTTTCAACCCATTTAAGAAAAATCTCTATGACCATGAAGCACCGTGCGTTGTTTGCTTCGTCAAGTCACGCGGCTCAATGTTTATGATGCCTGCAAGGAATGATTGTCCATCTGGCTGGACCGAGGAGTATCATGGGTACCTGATGACTGAGTACTGGAAGCACCCCAAACAACGTGACTACATATGTGTTGACGAGGATGCGGAGTATGTTCCCGGTACCCAGGCCAACAAAGATGGTGCGTTACTGTACCCTGTGGAAGGAGAGTGCACTGGCTCACTTCCATGTAGACCATATGTCGATGGGAGAGAGTTAACGTGCACTGTTTGCACCAAGTGACCGACGACGACCATAACAGTGAAAACCAAGGCTACAGAACAAGATTTCTTGAAGAGCAATTTTTGTGATTTAATGTAGCGTAAAGATGAATCGAAACTTGATCAGTTTTAGTCAAAGAAGTAGACCATGATGAACTCTGTGCTTTTAATCAAAAGTATCGAATTGATGATTTACATGGATGTAGTGTACGAATACCAATAATAAACTTAACTGAGATCACCGAAAAAAGTTTTCTTTTCTTCACTGCTAAATTCGTCTCCAGAGCCAATGCAGTTGGTTAACGCTAACAACTGTTACCTCAAGCCCATTCCACACTATTGAGAATGTTCGCTATTTGGACTAACGTCATGAGAAGGGCTCTTGGTAGTGGTGCGGCCAATACATGAGCGTTTTCTTGATCATGTTTTCTTGATCGCTCAAGCATAAACCGTGTGTCTGTATGCCAAGACGAATTTAATGTTTGGGGGGGGGGGTCTACAATGTACTAGTGTCCCACCCAGGGGGGAGTAGATAAGGCGCTGGTCTTATGGACCACTTGGCTCGTATGCAGACTTTACCCATGAAGAGTCGAGATCCTGAAAAGAGAAAATGGGAAAAGACTTGCTCAGACGTTTGCTTATATTAAGCTTGAATTAAGCTTTTCAGCTCCGATTCCAACGCAATTGTGTGGCTATAAAGGTCAGAGTTAACTTCTGATAAATGCTGGAGCTAATATAAAGGTCCCTTAGGTCTGAACATCACTTTCCGCAGTGTAACAAGCAGTATGACATTGGTATACCTGAACAAAAAGGCTGTAAACGTTGCGGTGTAAGAAAACACCCGGTAAGATTGCCCGAGCTAAAAGCGGTACCTCTACGTACCTCTTCATTGAAATGAACGAGCAGTTTTCTTTTCCTTTTCCGCACAACACGGTGCTTTCTAAAGGAAATGGAGAACATGCGCCCCGTCAAATTAAACACATCTCTCTCCTCCAAAAATCCTTTGCTTGAAATATGGAACACGTTTTCGAGCAGTTAGCAACGATCTGAAGACGTCGACGATCATTGAAGGCGTTCTTGCTTAAGCTCGCTGTAAAATGGCCACACTGGGAGAATATTAACCCGAGGCTTTGACATCGACACTACAGCGCAGCGCAGAATACAAAGATGTCTTAATTTTTCTGTGCGTAGTTTTGATTGAGTGCAGAAAGAAAGTTGGAAGAAAAGGAAAGAGAAAATTTTACGAGCGTGCAAACATGTTGTTTCGAAAAATTAAGCCGTGAGAATCCAAAAACACTGTGCGGGGTCATATGCTGGAGCGTAGGTAGCCATTAAGCCATTAAGCACGAACAAGAATTTCTGTAAATAATTTTTTTAGTAGCCGAAAGGCCATATTTTCCTTTTCTTACTATTTAATAGCGAATCACGGCTATATCAACGTTTTAAATTGGAAAACGAAATGACCTTCAATCTTAAACAGGAATAAATGCTGAAAGGTTAATAACAAAGCAGAACTTTGAAATAGTTTTGCGCACGAAAATTTAGTTGACTGTTTTTTGTTTTTTTTTATAGACGTTGGCAAAATTTGATTAGTACGACTTACGCTGTACAATTTGGGCTTCGATGGAAAAAATGGCTGGCTACGCCCCTGATGTGGGACAGTGCCCAGTCAAATAGTTACTCTTTGTTCAGTTGGATCGTCAGTAGAGCATTTTGATTAGTATATTTTAGTGTTTGTTCCTCTTATCAAACTTATAGTAATAAATTTAGAAAATTACTGATTAAGAGCTTGGTGTCATTTTTATTCACGAGTTTTTAATACTCAGCCTAAAATCAGCAAACACCTTGGTTTGACAGGTGTCAATTGAACATAACATGGATGTCCAATATCAAATATCTACGCTGTAAACCAAGGCTGCTTGCCTCGGTCGAACTATTGGCTGGAGTATGGCCGCCATGTTGCGAGACGTCGTTTTTCGTCGTACGCGTTACACGCCGCTAGCGATGTTGACCATGACAAAAGAGTTGCATGTTTTTCTACTTCCATGCACGCATGTGGTTCTGTTCCTATAGTTATGGAGCTCAGCTCGGAGCGCCGTTAAAAAAGGGCCTCTAATCCCTCGCGTTGACGATCAGAAACATCTGAGCACGTTTCGACCTAAATTTTCCTCCACGTAGAATCTTTGCGTGCTCTACTGAAATGGAGTCCATGCATCTTAAAGTATGCAAACGTAGTGGTTTAAATGTGGGTTTGTATTACGAAAGCACTATTAGTTGCAACATTAAACACGTCTTTCGCGTTAAATTTTTGGAGAATAGCGCGCGTCCTCAATACTGAAGTCACCTAGAGGTGACTATCGTAAACTTCCGAAAGCAACGACCCCGGCAAGTAGCGAGCGAGTCCCAAAGGCTGCTAATTCCGAAAGTAAAGAGGGCCCTTACTTTTGGAAGTTTACGGTTCTGGCTTTGACCAACAGGATCAAGGGCTCTGGAGATGAAACTGAATTGAATGGCAGTGAAGCAAAGAAGATAACTTTTGATTGCACGATCTTGCACAGTTTATTACTGTTATTTATTCGTTACATGTACATCGTGTTCATCAGTTCGATACTTTAAACTGAAAGAGCGAACTTCATTATCGCGTACTTCTTTAACTAAAATTCCTAGTTTCTCGGTTTTGTGTGACGTCATGTTAATCACGAGAAGTTATGAAGACTATGAAATCATATGTTCCGTCTTTCCGGTTTCCAGAGGAATGGCGGTCTCCGGTCACTTGGTGCACACAGCGCATGTCAGCTCTCTTCCGGCGACATATGGATTGCACGGGAGTGTGCCACATACTCCTTCCACGAAGTAGAGTAAGGCACCATACTTGTTGGCCTAACTACCGCGAACATACTCTGCATCCTCGTCGACACAGACGAACTCATATCCTTTGTTGTGGTTGTAGTATCCAGTCATCAGGTACCCATGATACTCCTCGGTCCAGCCAGATGGACAATCATTCCGTGCGGGCATCATAAGCACTGAGCCACGTGACTTGACGAAGCAAACAGCACACGGTGCCTCATGGTCATGGGGATTTTTCTTAAATGGGTTTAAACCGCTGACGTCATACTCAGTGCCATAGATGTATCCCACGTTCTGACGTCCATCTTTGTATTTGTCATACTTTGGATTGTGTGGAAGGCAAAGATAATTTACTCCGCCGCCTGGGTTATTGTAAATCTCACCACCAATTAAACCTAACAGTTGATCGTCCAAAAATAATTATATCGATCGACCACATATAAAGAGAATTACTTCAAAAAGGTTGAGGATTCTTAAAGTTTATAGTTTGCATATCCGTCTTTTGTCTACTTAAATGAGAATATTAGAGGAATTTTGTTTAAATTACCATTGAAAATTTTTTTTTTTTCAAGACGAGAATATCAACGCCCATTTAGACGTACGTAGCACATTTAGTGTCATATCCGGATGTACCTGAGAAGAACCAACCATCTCTGGACTGAAAGGGTCTCACCGCTGCTTGAAGGGCCAAGAATGAACCGGCCGAAAGTGAAGTGGCCAAGGGGGAAATGGGGTGGGAGCTCTCCCCTCCTTTCTCTTCTATTCTCTTTCTTCCCGTCCCATCCTCTACTAGACAGCCTGTTGACAGGCTATGTTATAGTTTGAAAACTGGGGGAATTCCTCTAGTGAGAGATAGATTTCATTTAAAATTTCATTTCGAATTATTTTCGTTACCCTTTTAGATGAACAAACTCACTTTTTGTTTTTTTTCTCTTTAATTTACTTATTACGGAAGACCCTGTAAATCTGTACAATGGCCTATACTAACCTTTGTAAACAACTTCAGCACCAATGGGACATGTGGTCCTTCCCCAGCGTACATACTTCACCCCAGACTTCCCATCTTGCCCTTCATCGCCCTTACTTTCCTGATCTCCTTTAGGACCTGCAGCAAAACAACTGAAAAGCTATTGTTTTTGTCGATAGCTCGTACTATATATGAAAGCTAGTCTTAAGTGACCGTGCCTGTGTTTTGTTTTCTTCGTTTGCCTCGTTAGCTTAATCGCTCTGCATTTGACTAAAAATAAATTCAGTATTCCTTCGGTGCCAAACACACAAAATCTGGAATTTTTTTGTCAATTAGGCACGATTTGGTAATTCCTATCTCCATTTTCTCGTACTGTTTTATTTTGCTATTCTTTATTCAGCTTTATAGAAACAAAACAAAGACAAAAGCCCAGAATTAACGGTTCTGGAGGCTAACAAGTTTCCATCAAAGATCTTCCATCTATGTTTGAAGCTGTTGCGATATCATATCTACCGTTATCTATGTGAGATGTTTACCACTGTCTGTGTTCCTTGTACATTCGCTGTCTAAATCGACTCACACGACCGCCGTTTATTGAGCTCAGCATCTTGGGCAGCATGCTCTAACTAATTACGATCTTATCAAAACTAAAGCAAAGCTGATAATTAATCGATCTGAGCATATAGCTCTTATTCATTTCACAGCTGGCTACCTGCTTGGTAATCTACCATATTTTCCAATTCTAGAACCTATTTTTGTGACCGTCAGTTTTTCACTTACCTTTTGGACCAATTTGTCCAGGCGTTCCAGGCTTTCCCGGAGATCCTATCATGCCTTGCCCGTTATTTCGACCGTCCCGCCCTGATTTTTTTTTTTTACAGAACGAAAAAGAAACACAAAGTGAATAGATAACATGTTTCTCAAGTAAACTTAATAATCTTAAAACAGATCTGTTATTTTAAGTTCAGAGCTGCATCAACTGCCTATATGCTGGCATTCCACTCAGATTTTATTAAAAGCGCTAGCGCTGCTCACTTTTTGCTTTCATCTTTAGTCACATTTAAAATATGTAACGATCCATACGATGGGAAACCCCAGGAGCCATTGCGGACCAAAGGCATCAAACATTTCGGGAATTTCGCACGCCATTTCCCCGCGCTACATCCGCAAAAATCCTCGCAGCATGTACGCGCGTGTGCCACACGGGATGGCGCAATTTGTTCTAAAAATAGAAAAATTGTTCCATATCATAGGGACAGCCCCAAATACTAGAAACGTCGCGCGCTTACGGTCTCCGTTCCCGATTGCGGCTCCTGGAAACCCCTTATTTTTCCAAATGTCCTCCCAGCTGTACTTTAATAGAACTTAACCGTAGCGAAGAGCTCATGACAAGACCAGCTTGAGGTTTTCAGGTTGTGAGAAGAAAGTATTCAGCGATCGGAGGTTTCTTCGAATGTGGACGAGTAAGATTAAGATATGTTTTTTTTCCTAAGGCCTATTCTACCTCAAGGAGCGACGTCAGCTGCAAACGTTTACTTAATAGACTTAGTTGTGTTTAATTGAGTTCGTCAGTTTACCTAGTCTAACTTTCACTAATATAGCTTTTTTGACTGCTGATAGTGTAAGCTAAGATGGTATTAAAATAAGACAGACCTTGAAATACGCATGGTCTTCAATTCGTCTTATCTCGTAAACAAGCGGGGGTTTTTTTGTTTTCGTCTTTGTGGAAAAAGTTGATTGTTACTTTACTACACGGCAAGTGTTAAAAAAAAGTCTGCAGGAGGGAATATTTTGGGCGAGAATGTCCCTAACTATCCATATACATACCCGAAAGGTAGCCCACCAACCAGGAATCACTTGACCTGGGTTTTAACAAGGCTTCAATTCTGTACATAGAAGTAAAAAAGAACATAAATCAGAGGGTCTAGAACAGACGAGCTTCACATCTTCATAACTGTATCACAGCAACCACACAAATACTGGTAAATATGCAAACTGCGGCTACAACCCAATGATAAATAAACACTTACGCGAGCCATGACAGCCTCACAAACTACAGCAAATAGGCAATGTAACCTATAGGACCTTATTGTAAATACGCAAACCACAGAAACTACAGCAACCATAGGAACTACAGAAACCACAGATCAGACGTTAAAGACATTACAGACACTACAGAAACCACAGACACTACAGACACTACGTGTTGCACTCCGAATTCACTAATTGGTCTCGTTCAGAGCAACTGACCTATGAAATGGCTGCTGTGCCAAAGGAAGCTGAGTGGCGTGGGCGGTAATAGAAATGATTGAAAGTTGTCTCTCTAGACCAGTCGGCTGCTGTAAAGATATATTTAACAGATACACGACTCCGTCTTGCCGCAGAGGAAGAAGCATCTCGTATTGAATGAGCTTTAAAGACACTAGTGTCTATCCCAGCATCCTGTAAAGTCAGCTTCAGCCATCTACCTATGGATGTCGATGAAAAAGGAAAATAAGGTTTTTGAGTGGCTAGAAATGAAGGCTGACTAACACCGCTATGGTTGCGGAGCTCTTCTGTCCTCTTAATGTAATCCCTGAGACAGGCCACTGGACACAACTGAACATTGTCTTTAAGGGCTGGGAAAAAGAAGACAACATCCTTTCCAGGAGCTCTGCTCTTAGTTAGGCCCGGAATCCTGAACTCCACGCCCTCTGGAAGAAATGCACAAATGCCAAATCCAAGGTATGCAAATCAGACTGTCGCTTGGCACTTGTTAGTGAGGAAGTGAACCAAATCACTTGCAGTTGGTCGAAAGGGATCAACCTGTTGTTGGCGACACCAGCAACACCACTTAGCGTAACAGAACTTGTATTGAGCATTTGTTGATCTGCATTGGGCAGAAAGGAGAATACCTGTAACTTCTTTTGATATGCCCTCTGAAAGAAGTGTTCCCCGAGGCTCTTCCTCCCTCTAGAGGCTAGAAGTTGTTGACGATCAGGGGATGTCTGTTCTCCAATGGGTCTAACGGTAGGTCGTTGTGAATTGGAAGCAATACTGGATTGCTTGTTAGCAACTGTAGAAGGTGGGGGGGGGGGGGTACCACGGCTGCGCTGGCCACACCGGGCAAACAATCAACAGCGTTGCTCCTTCGAGGCTTATCTTTTTCAGATATTCGCTGATCAAGTTGAAAGAGAGGAGGGCGTAAGCATTCTCCTCCCTACAAGGTTAAACTAGAGCATCGAACTGCTCTGCTAGAGGATCTGGCAGATAACTGTGAAATCTCTCCAGCTGAGCATTGTTCCTGTTGGCAAAAAGGTCTATTTTAAAAGGACCGAAAGTCTGATTCCGTACCTTGAACACTTCTGAATCGAACTTCCAGTCGGCTGCATCTGGCTTTGCTCGAGACTCTGCATCTGCTATGGAATTCAGTAGATCCGGTATGTGCTCTGCTCGAGGAGTGATTTTCTTGCTGAGACACCATCCCCAGAGGGTACGAGTATGTTTGCCTAGCACACTCTGTTTGGCTCCCCTCTTTTTGTTCAGATAAGCTATAGCTGATGTATTTTCCATTTGCATTAGGACATGAGCATTGTTCAGGGATTTGGTGAAGGCTTTGATTGCATAGGTGTATCGCATGATACCTCTGCCCCCTACTCGCAACACCACAACGGCACAGAGCGGCACTGGAGAATCCTATTTGAAAAGGGGAGATGCCTGTTTATACAGGCCAGTTTCTGACCTTATGCTGTTCTGGCAGCAGCGTACACGCGCAATAGGTGTTATAACAATCGCTTAAAGCAAACATCTTACTTTGATCTGACAGGTCGGAGACGTAACTTGTCTAACATGAGAGTTTTCGGGTCTGAATGTGATGCCTACAAGCAGGAGAGAAAGAGGCTAGACCCTAGGTGTACCAAAGGGATTTTTCTGGGGTACGAAGAGCTAAGCCCCGCTTACCTTGTGTATTTTCCAAAGGTTGGTAAGGTGATGAAGCACAGGGTGGTAAAATTCCCCTCGAAGAGTGTTAATGAGAAACACACTCAAACAGCGAGTCTGTTATGTGATGAAGATGATTTCATGTTGTTACGGCGTAACACTAACCCTGATGTTTGTAGTGCCTCTGGTGTTAACAGGTCTGAGAAAATCTCAGGAGAACAGGCTGAGGACACTAACCCTGATATGTGTAGTGCAACTGGAGTTAACAGGTCTGAGAAAACCTCTGGCGAATAGGCTGAGAACACTAACCCTGATATGTGTAGTGCATCTGATTTTAATAGGTCGGGGAAAGTCTCAGATGAGCACGAGGCTGAGAAATTTATGACTGAGGAAAAAACTGATGGGAACCCTCAATCTGTGACTTAAGGTGCAAAATACCCCACCAGGGAGAGGAGACGCTCAGCATACCTTAGTGACGATGTTACTGATCTGGATGAGGTTATTGGTGAGAGTGAGCGGGTATTATCTCGTGTTGATTAGTGTTATAAGGTGTCAGCTTTCCCCCAGATATATCAAGAAGAAACTGAATCTCCTGAGTCAGAAAATTGGAAGGCAGCAATGAGACAAGAGATGGATTCTATTATCGAGAAGAAGACATTTATTCTAACCACTCCACCAGAAGGTATACGTAGAAATTCAGTTGGGGGCCGTTGGGTGTACACTATCAAAAAAGGTTCTGATGGTGCTAAAACCTAGAAGGCTAGGTATGTTGCTGAAGGCTATAGTCAAGTGAGAGGTGTAGATTATCAGGAAACATTTGCCCCTACGAGTGCTCTAGACTGAGTAGAATGACAGGAGTTATTATCCTTCTTATTACTTTTAAGCAATAAAAAAAGTGCTAGGATATGTTTTGACATCGTCAAGCAAACACATCAGGATAAAAAAAAAAGGCGACCCAAAGCTTTCAAACTGTAACTCTAGATCTGGCTATATTCTGCTGTGTGGAGGAAAATTTCATCAAAAGTTACGATAAAATTATGTATTCCTCAGTGCATGTGTTTTGTTAATCGCAATTCAGGAACTTGAAGCCAAATGCTAACCCTTCAAACAGATAAAATTGGCAATTTCTGAGCCACACAGACAACAAAACACAGACTGAGAGAGTTTAGGTGTATTTTGAATTGTAAGTCTTGTGCAAGCTAATGAAAATTATATTTCAGGTAATAATTTAAGTTACGCTCAATTTAATCCTCTCGGAATTCCCATAAACTGCCTTTAATTCTCGGTTGTAGTTTTAAATGCTATACTACTGGTTTGTCAAAGCAAATTTACAAATTATGAGCTTTAAGATTTCACACATAATAGTGATGCGGATTAATTAATTAAGTATTCTTAGAGCAAAATTTATTAAGTGATGTAGAGGAAGTGCTTTGTTTTGTAAATGGATGTCTACAACCATACAGTATATGAAATCATAGTTATTATCAAGTCATCGAGCGGTCGTAGGACTATCAGAATGAGATCTGTTAACCCTAAACTCGTATTACTTCGATCTATTTACGATTCAACTTTAATTGTCTTCTTCAGACCGTCGGATATATTTGTAGCGATCGCACGCATGCTTTCAACCTAATTGATATAAAAATTGAACGCAAGTTCGTTCCTCCCCAAAAAACCATAACATTCAGGAACCACTTTGCTTTCGCTACAATTTGTATCACTGATCAGACTACAATAATCCACCTCTTTGCTTTCTTTTTATTCCTGTCTTTTCTTTCAATCGTGATTTCTCCCGCCGGAAGACCAAGGTGTGGTAGGACATTACCATTGCGTATCAAATTTCGGAAAGTTTTCATGTGGCTCGGAACTTATTCAATGGGCTCGTTTTGTGTTATAACAATGTAAAGCTAAAATAAGTGGTATAATTGTGTCCTGTGCGGTTTTTATGTCGATTTGAGGCGATTTCTTGAGATTTTACTTTCAACGGCTTCTAGTTCTATATAAACCTCCGATTACTCAAAAACGTCTATTTGTTATTTTTATGCAAATCACCCAGTTTCTCGGAAAACTATCCTCCGGAACTAATATCAGGAATTTCACGGAATCTGTGACAGTTCTTGGAAAGGCTCTGTCCACTCTTGTTCGCATTTCGCACTAAAGCCACTGAATTCGTGGGTAAAGTGGGCTAAAAACGTATTTAGAAGCTTTCGTTCCAGCTTAAAAAGGTAAGTTGAGTAGTATTTAGAGTGAACAGTTTTGTCTTTATTTCAAGTCAAAGACATGAGGTTTTCTGCCATACAGCTCATGGCTAAATTGCGTTCACTCGAGCAATACCGACTATGCGATACTGAAATTACAACAACAGGAGATAATGGTACTTGTAGTTCGAGACAACCGCATCAGTCCTCGAAACAACGTAGAAAGAACACTGCCAATGAGCTACGTGTACGCTGAAAGCCTCAAATCTGTTAAGAAAAGGCTTGGAAGTTGTGTTGTAGCGGTAGAAACCGGTGAGAGTCCATTAAAATAATGCTGAGGTTCGCGTTTGTTTTGTTTTTTATTTTGATGTTTGTGGAGTATATAAAACGATTAAAATGCTTTCTTCGCTTTATACGAACGCCATTCAAAGATTCTGAATCGAATGCCAGCCGGTTTGAAAGTTAAACGTTAAGCATCAAACTAGTGCAACGGAGTGGGCTGACCGGTGGCAGGAGTAAACAGAATTCTAGACAGAATAATTAATGGAGCATTGCCAACTCTCAAAGGCTTTAAAATATCTCCCGTCACCTTGACATAGGAGAAGAACGTCCGTGAGCCGCTTTGAAAATAAATCAGAATAGAAGCTCGTTAAGCTACGGAAAAAATGGATTTAAAGCCGTTTAGTGTAAAACACAGACGCAGACCAGGGGTAAAATGCAGACTGAGGGTAAAATAAAATATTAATGATAAAAAACGAGTCATAAGGATAAAATAAAGAGTGTTCGTACAAAATGAAGTTGAATTTTGTACACGTCGTGTTTTGGCATCTCTTCTATCAAAATGGTCATACTAACGATTATTTGAGAACGCCGAAATGTTATAAATTCTCGTGTTTGGATAGCCGACTGTCACCTTCAGCAAATACCAATTCACAAACCTCTTGATATATTAAAGTCGAGTACAAAGATTGAATGTCTTTCACAAACTAGGCTCGATACCTCCGAGTTTAGCTTGCCCTGTTGTTGTGCTGTCGTGTTTTGCTTGCCTTGTGTTCCGAACAATTCCAAGGACATTTGAAGCAGCTAGGAAACGCGGTGGTTTGAACGTTATTAAGACTTGTCGATGAAAACAGAATGAAGGAACTGCGCTTCAAGAGTTGGTCGGTTCCAGACCTAATCGCGCAAACAAAATTCAAAATGGCCGACACGTAAACAAAGGTAAGATGCATAGAATTACGATTAGTTCGGGCCCTTGTGGGAAACTTGGGGAGTTCAAGAACTCGAGGTTGATAATATAATGTTTGACTAAGGGTCTGATTACATGGCGAATTTCAGCCCGGGCTGAAATTTCAGCCTGGTTAGCCGAGCTGAAATTTCAGCCCGGCTTCTGAAACAAATTCTCATGAAATCAAATTGCCGATTATATGAAGAAGGATTCAGCCCGGGCCGCAATTCAGCCCGGGCTGAAAATCCTAACCCGGTTTTTCAAACCGGGCTAGGATTTTCAGCCCGGGCAAACGGAATGAAAAGTCTGAAAAAATCCCATGTAATCGAAACGGAATTTCAACCCGGGCTGAAAAACAGGAAATAAGATGGCTGCCGCTACGAAGTAGAAGCGATCTCAGTGGAATAAAGGCGATAAAAGAGAGAATCTCTCTAATTTCAAAGCTTAGATGGGATATAAGAACATCGAGACAAGGTTAAACAGCACGAGGCTGTCAGGGAAGCCATGAACTCGGCAAGCTTGAGGACATATTTTCTTTCTATAAAAGTACGTCTTTCTGGCTGAGAGACAGGTTTCTTTTCAGTTCCATCATCACTGTAGGGTGTTACTATCCCAAAAGGTTAAAAATTGAGCGCCAACAAAAGGTCAAACTACGAGAGAAGCAATACGCCTATTTTCACGATTCGTGTTCTCGGTGCCATTTTGATTCTCTGGAGACTTTTCGCACACAATTTCATATTTGGCGCCGAGGCTAATATTTCATCCCGGGCTGAAATTCGTTATGTAATCGCAACAAAATTTCAGCCCCCCTAGCCGGGCTGAAATTCGCCATGTAATCAGGCCCTAAGGCTAGGAAACGCCTTTTGGTTTGCGTTTTCGGGATTTTGGAAAAAACAATTACGGGTACGCGTACGAACACTCCCAAGTCTTCATTTGATCCAGATTTGATCCTCGTGTTTTTTTATTAATATTTTACCCTCAGTCTGCATTTTACCCCTGGTCTGCAGTCTGCAGTCTCCATTTTACCCTCAGTCTGCATTTTACCCCCGGTCTGCAGTCTGCAGTGTACGTTTTACACTGACCGATTTAAAGCTGTTCTATTAAACATGCAGTTCAGCTCTTCACGTTTGTTTTGCCTTAAGACTCGATGCAGCTTGATTTTCCATTTAAAGAACAGACCTTTACTCGGTTTTTTCTGAACTTTCGATTTTGACCATATATAGGGAAAATCTGTCGACACTGGTAGAACAGCACCTAAAAATTAGTACTAATGGCCAAGTTTTAGAGTCGCATCTTGTAAAATAGCGAAAATATGGTTCTACAAAGTCGGAAAATCAATTACTGACGTATTTATATGCTGCACATTTAACCAGCGAAAAGATTCGAGAGTTGACAACAGTAAACTCATCACTTTCCTCAAACCGTTAAGGAGCTCTAGAGGAAAATCTATTTTGAACCCGCTGATTTTTGCAACAAATGCTGTCACATCAAGATTTGACTAGAAGGACTTTAATAAAGTGTATCTGAACCCCAGGAGCTCTTTTTGAAAGCCACTGTCAACGAATTGTATACTGATGACGCTGAACTGGCTGAAGTATTGAAAGTCTGTGGTGAAGATTTAGATACCTCCAACAATAACACCTAAGATAACATTCGAATTAGGCAAAGAAATCTTATAGTCTGTGGGGACTGTGTAGTAGGTAATAAGTGGTTAATTCATCACACAACATTTAAAAGTTGCACTTCAATTCGTTTAATGAACCTGTGCAATAAGAAAGGTACGACGTTGAAATAACATGTCCGATCAATGGTTTTAATCAGTTAAAAATTGCTGGAAAATACTCTCGGATGGCTGGAAACGGTATTTCAGAGAAAGTGTATTTCAAAATCTCCCGGGGGAGCATGCCCCGGAGCCCCTCAGAAACTTACGCCTTTGGGACTCATGATGTGCCCCTCCCCCCTCCCCAATAAATTTAACCCTGCTACGGCACTGCTTTGAAGACAAATAATCAACTCTGTATTTTTGTTGTTTGTTTTCGTTTTCTTAACCTTGCTTTATTGCACCCTTTGATGATTAAAATTCAGGGAACTGCTTTTATTACGTCAAAAACTCTAAAAAACGTTTAGTTGTTATTTTTAAGCAAATCACCCAGTTTCTCGGAAAACTATCCTCCGGAACTAATATCAGGAATTTCACGGAATCTGTGACAGTTCTTGGAAAGGCTCTGTCCACTCTTGTTCGCATTTCGCACTAAAGCCACTGAATTCGTGGGTAAAGTGGGCTAAAAACGTATTTAGAAGCTTTCGTTCCAGCTTAAAAAGGTAAGTTGAGTAGTATTTAGAGTGAACAGTTTTGTCTTTATTTCAAGTCAAAGACATGAGGTTTTCTGCCATACAGCTCATGGCTAAATTGCGTTCACTCGAGCAATACCGACTATGCGATACTGAAATTACAACAACAGGAGATAATGGTACTTGTAGTTCGAGACAACCGCATCAGTCCTCGAAACAACGTAGAAAGAACACTGCCAATGAGCTACGTGTACGCTGAAAGCCTCAAATCTGTTAAGAAAAGGCTTGGAAGTTGTGTTGTAGCGGTAGAAACCGGTGAGAGTCCATTAAAATAATGCTGAGGTTCGCGTTTGTTTTGTTTTTTATTTTGATGTTTGTGGAGTATATAAAACGATTAAAATGCTTTCTTCGCTTTATACGAACGCCATTCAAAGATTCTGAATTGAATGCCAGCCGGTTTGAAAGTTAAACGTTTAGCATCAAACTAGTGCAACGGAGTGGGCTGACCGGTGGCAGGAGTAAACAGAACTCTAGACAGAATAATTAATGGAGCATTGCCAACTCTCAAAGGCTTTAAAATATCTCCCGTCACCTTGACATAGGAGAAGAACGTCCGTGAGCCGCTTTGAAAATAAATCAGAATAGAAGCTCGGTAAGCTACGGAAAAAATGGATTTAAAGCTGTTCTGTTAAAGGTGCAGTTCAGCTCTTCACGTTTGTTTTGCCTTAAGACTCGATGTAGCTTGATTTTCCTTTTAAAGAATAGACCTTTACTCGGTTTTTTCTGAACTTTCGATTTTGACCATATATAGGGAAAATCTATCGACACTGGTAGAAAGGGCACCTAAAAATTAGTACTAATGGCCAAGTTTTAGACTCGCATCTTGCAAAATGGCGAAAATATGGTTCTACAAAGTCGGAAAATCAGTTACTGACGTATTTATATGCTGCATATTTAACCAGCGTGTGTAATGTTCCCGACTCTGCGAAGCTATAGTGTTGCGATCTTAAAAGATAAGACTCCCAAACTTAGGTATTTTGCTAAATTTTAGGTGCTCTTTCGAGCGATGTCGACGGAATTTCGTGACATGGGCCTATTTCAAAAGCTGAAAAAGCCGTGGAAAGGTCTTTCGATCAACAGCCGCAGCTGAAATAACTCGGCGCAAGTTTCGTACCCACATGCATGGTTAACCCACTTCTTTGAAAGATTTCAACGTTCTTTTGCAAAATTGTAATCTTAATCTTATTTGGAGAAAAAAAAAAAAGAGAGACAAAATGCATCCGATATCAGGGGATTTCTAGACCTCTATACGAAGTTTAATATTTCTTGCAGTTTCTTTTTAATTTCTCAGTTGTTTAATTTCCACTCTAAAATATATTTTTCAGCGACTAAATTCCTATTCTGGTCGATAACAACAGAAAATTTGCCATGGCTAGCAATCCTTTGCAAGCCAAGTGATTCTTTTATAATTTGCATTGCAAGAAATTTCCGGGAAATGTTTGTGTTTTTGATGCTATGAACTCGGCGTACAAAGATAAATTGGTATTCAGTATTTGAGGGCTTACAAGGAATACCTTTGATTCCATTCGCATTAACATAGACCCGTGTATTCTTCATGAAACGTTTTCCAACGCAATTTGAAAATTGCAGTCGAAAATTACTACAAATGTAAAAGAAATTTTCATAAACTTTCTATTAAAGGCCACGAAACTGACTATATTTACTCATTTTCAATTGCTGTAAAACTCGACATTTCATGATATTTCTAGACAAGAAGTGAGACATTTCATTACAAGAACCATCGTTGCGTGCAAGGCTCAGAACTTCATGTCTTTCAATCAATATTTAGTTTTCCGGTGTTGTTACAAGTGGTAACACTTTCACTCAACACTGAGCTGAAATGAATCCGTTCTGCTATCTAGTTTCTGTGCTGCAAAGTTTTGTATTCATAACATGGATCGAGAACTTTTTTAGATATTTTCCTGCACCAAACGAGATCAGGTCAAGAATGACAACGACACTGAACATGTTCTAAACTGGTTCGAGGGGAAAGTGCTGATGCAATCGATCGTCTAGGAATTAACCTCTGTTGCTGACTGCAAGAATCTTTAATGAACGCAAAACGCAGAAACACAGAAACACAACTTTTTATTTCGGTGTTTCGAGCTTTTGCCAGTCATGCTGACCTCTTTCCGCACGGGATATAGCAGCCGGACCTTTCAGGGGTCTGTTGCTGCTGTTTACTCAACCAACTACAGTCCTTGGACTCTTAGGTACATGCAAAAAGCATTTACTACAAAGTTTGGAAATAAAGTGATGCTTGATATATATACCTCAATATAATGTTGAAATAAAAATGCTTTCCTTTAAGCCAGAAAAATCGGCAATTACAATCTGTTTGAAAGTATAATGCAACTGATACGGTCCTGATTAGAGACAGGACGAACTTCTAATGCATGAGAAGTTAATTTAATAGGAAAGCTGAATTCCTTTTGTTTTAGTTTTTTGTTTACTTATTTCATTCCAAAATGGTTGGCCATAATTTGGAATGAGTCCAGGTTATCTTTACGCGTACACAAATATCCCTGGCTCTTAAAATCAAAGTTGCTGTGAGCCACTCAACTTGGGAAATAGATCGTCTGTAAATAGTGACAACTTTGATGCCACTGACTTCAGGTTTTAATCCAGAGGTTAAGTTAAAGTTAAAGCCCAAAGGCAAAACGTAACAGTAATAGAGTACACGATGAGATGTAACACCGTTGAAAGCATTCATAAAATTGTTGGTGATCCTGGGGGAGGCTATTCATTGACAAGCCTGCGAGCCCGAGCCGCGAGCCGCGAGCCCTGAAAGATTCCCACCAAAAAATCCAAAAACGGGCATAATGCCCTAATACGGTATTTATTACATGCGGGGTGCTTATTATTATTATGCCAATACCCGAGGAAAATGGAACGACATTTGCGATCAAACCGGGCCAACCAAGAGGAATCAGACTCTTACCATCTTTAATTTCTTTTCCGAATTCCCTACATAAGTGAAGAGAAGTAGGGCAGTTTGTCAGAAATGAAACAGCAAATTTCGGTCGACCGAAATAAGTGGACCTCCTCCAGAAGTGATCCTGAATATTCCGGTCGGAAGAACTTTCCATTTGACTTCCGACCGAAATTTCAGGAATCTTTGGCATAGTTATAATGGGAAACACCCGCGGTCCTCATGTGCTGGTGCACTGTAGCATGGCAAGTGAGGTGATGGAAGGGTTGTCCCCTCTTTTTTATTTCTACCAATTAAGTAGATACTATAGGACGACCTTTTGCCCATCTTGCTCTTTGGTAGCTGCAAGCGAGGTAAACGGAATTGTCGTGACAGCGTGACATTTTATATTAAAGTTGACAGCTAGGATCACGAGATTCGTAAAAATTGTAATCGGGGACAGGAGTGATTGCGAAATAGGTTTTTATCGAGAGAACACAGAAATAGGACGCGTCGTAACACTGGAAAGGAATTAATCAAGGATTTGGCGAGTTGTGAGCGTGCGAGGAAAGGTGCACCCCACAAGTTTGGTACAGAGGTAAACACTTGCTATTTTTTAAATAGTTTGCAAGGAGTTGTGATTTTTTTCAGAACAGTACACTGGGCCGGGTGGACGGGCTTTATCCCCAAACTTTTGAATTGCTCGAAGTAAGCAGTCGTCCAGTCCTTCGATTTTTACAAAGGAACTTACAAAAAAAAAAACAAAAACAAAAACAAAAACAAAAACAAAAACAAAAAACAATTAAGAGCCTGGTTTCCCGTGAGACAAAACAACGGACAACTGTGAGCCAAAACAAACCAACAATAAACAAACAAAAATTATGAATCTTTCGTGGCGGTGCTTCTTGATATATCATCTTGATAATTACCTGAAATTCGCCTCACTTAAACGTTTCCCTGTTTATATTTGGATGTTAGCCAATTTTACATAATCAACATTTTGATACGAAAATTTACGAGGGAAACTCAAAATTTCATACATATCTGAAACTAAAACTGACCTTCAAAATCCGTTTTGATACAGACGGAATAACTACTTGCGCGGAATTTCACGCACGAAAGAAGAGCGGAAACTTTTGTTTGTTCTGGCAAGTGTAGCATTTACTGAGTAAAAGAACGTTGACGTTAAATTAAACACTCAAAAAAAAAAAAAAAAAAGCAGTGGCTCGCAAAAATAGGCTCGCGGCTTGCGGCTCCGGCTCGCTGGCTCGCTCCTGGCTCGCACATTAGTTACACTCGTTTAATAAAGAATGTACGGCTTCTTCTGTGATCAGCAAAGTAAGTATAATCGAATTCTCATTTTAATTCCTATTTTTTTTGTTCTTTATTTTCCCAGGCGATATCAGTGATTTTTTCTTTCTTTGTTACCTTTTGAGAGATCTTTGAAATAAAAAAAATATATATATGTGTCCAACGTAGAGTCAAAATACCACTAGGACAGCACCGCGTCTTGTCTGCTCAACAAAGTTAAGCCCTGTCCGGCGGTTTTCCTGCTTGGATGGGTTACCAAATATGAATAGCCCGTGTTGTAATAACTTCTTTCATTTTTTTTTTTTTGCTTGCTTTTTATTTTCTTCCCATTCCAAGGCGATATTAGTAACCGCTGAACTGCCAGTCTTGTGTGATATCTTTTTTTTCTATTAATCAATTATTTTGATCAAATCTTTTCGCCATGGCCGTATTCATCTTTGAAATATCTATTGACAATACTGTATAAATAAAAGCAAAAGGCGTCGTTCGAATTCTCCTCAATTCTCTTGTCTGTTGATCATCCAAAATAATAAAAGAAACGCTCTGACTTGTTTTCCGCTGATCTCTCGATTACGCGAGTCGGATCTACAAGTGCGCGCGGGATCAAACAGTGGCTAGTAATCGAACCTATTCCGTTTCAAGTGGTATCTTTTAAGCGTCAATGAAGCTCGAGTAACTTCCACATTAGTCTTCTCAATTTTAAAAACATTCTATATGTAGGGTTCAGAGCCACCTTAAATTTTCAAAAAATAAAGGTGGCTCTGAACCCTATGTACATAATTTTTTTAAACTTTGCCAAAAGTTGGGTCGTATCATGCTTATCAAAATTTGAAAATAGCAAAAAATTTCACCGTGCCATTCTTGAATTATAAGCTCCTAAAGCTGTAATCAAAGGTGTTTTTAGCACGTCATACATTTGCTATGGTAACCTAAAGTGTCACGAAAATGATAACGTGTTCACCAATGATTGGGCAGTTTTTTGATACCATAATCGTAGCATTAAGTGATAACAAGTGGTTATAACGACCCATCAAAATGTAAGTGCTAGAAACTGTTTTGAGTGACCTTAAAACACGGGAATAAGCACGTGTACCCGTGCTATTCACTTGATGCGCGGCTAGTTACTGCTAAGACTTGCCAGCGAAATGCCGAAATACAGGGCTCGTCGGGTCTTACTTTGGCAATGAATTGTGAAAAATAGAAAGAGAAGACTCGCATTACATACAGCTCAGAGAACAGTGTATCGGAGACCACCGCTATTGCTCCAAGTGACATGCTTGACCATGCTTTTGTTAGGGAACAACAATTGAACCACGGTCTCTTGGGCAGCGGTCTGAGCAACGGTCATGAGCTGCGGTCTTGACGTCAGCAATGACTTTCGTTCCCGATCGCGAAATTGTCCTTGTACAGCGCATGCTCGTCAGGGGGGGATAGCGTTTGGCAGATGGGGGAGTATTTTTGTATTTTTGTGACGTTTGCCCTGTCCACATTTGAATCAATTATTTTGTAATTTGCATAATTTATGAATTGAGTTCAGCGAGTGTTTAGAATGGCGTTTGCTGAAACGCCAAACCACTGCCGCATCATCCGACTCGGCAAGTCGAACTTATGCTAGAGTCGAACCACTTAATTTGAGTCGAACTTAAATGCGGCAAACGTGGCACCATTCATGCGCCTATTTCAAAATTAATAGGTTCGACGAATTAAGGTGGCTCAAAACAGTTTCCAGCACTTAGATTTTGATGGGTTGTTATGACCACTCCTTATTACTTGATGCTACAATCATGGTATCAAAAAACTGCCCAATCATTGGTGAACACGTTGTTATCATTTTCGTAACACAATAGGTTACCATAGCAACAGCATGACCTGCTAAAAACACCCTTAATTACAGCTTCAGGGGCTTATAATTCAAAAATAGCACGGTGAAATTTTTTATATCATCAAAATTTGGTAAGCATGATCAAATGCAATTTTTGGCAAAGTTTAATAAACTTCTGCAGGTGGGGTTCAGAGCCACCTTAAATTTTCGAAAATTTAAGGTGGCTCTGAACTCCACCTACAGAATTTTCGAGCAGGTCATACTGTTGCTATGATATCCTATTGTGTTACGAAAATGATAACAACGCGTTCACTAATGGTTGAGCATTTTTTTCGATACCATGATTGCAGCATCAAGTGATAAAGAGTGGTCATAACGACCCATCAAAATCTAAGTGCTGGAAACTGTTTTGCGCCACCTTAAGTTAGACTTAGATTCGACGTTTGCCCTAGGCCTTAGGTTTCAGGTTAATTAGGCTATGATTTTCATTTTTCAGGCGACATAACTGCGAGAAGGAACCGAAATCAAAGGACTTGAAGTTCTCAAAGAGGTACGTATCGGTATGTATGAAATTACAACCTTAAAATTAAAACTGGTACTGATTTTTATTGTTTGTTTTGCTTGTCGAGACCTTCCTCTGAATCGGTAAGATCCTCATTTCATCAATTAAACTGAAATGCAAATACAAATCCATAAGGACATCTGAAAAGAAAAGAAGAATGTTTATTATATAAACAAGAGTGAAATACCAGGTGAGCTTTCGCGCGTAAATATGACATCTTCACATGTGAAAATATATATGTTATTTGTCGGGTGGGAGGTCCGTAAAGTGAAAAACTGTGACCGTGGTCTTGAAAATGCTGCCCGAGGTCACAGTTTTTCACCATACGGACCGACCCTAAGCCGGCAAATAACATGTTTATTTTTTTTTTTTCTGCAGTAAATTGGTTTTACAGAGTACAAATGGGTTTGTTTCCGCAACTCTTGTCATTGCGCGCCGTCTGCTAACGATTTGCAAAAAATCTCGGCAACGAGCGAGTAACTCAGATAGAACACAAAGAAATATGTATTAAAGAATAGATTTTTTTCGACCTACTTTATGTTAGTTGCAGTTATTTCACCAGTTAAATTCTCCAAAATTGTTTTTGCGGGGTGAAATTTCGTGCGAAGTTTAAAGTTTTACTACAAAAACAATTTCTGTCAGTCGTTGCTTTTAAAATCACTTGAAATCAGACTTTTCTACCGTAAATTGAATAGCAGAAAGCGGGGAAATTCGTTAAGTGTATTCCACAGAAATTCTCCTAAATACAGCAACGATCAGAGAGGTAGACTCGACTGAAATTGATTCAAATTTTACGGCGAGCGAAACACAGGATTAGGCGCCATTACAGCGCCAAGCTACAAACAACCAAGCAAACTCTCACAACTTCAAAACACTCAATTGAATTTACTTACAGTGACTTTCCTTGCCATTCTAAAGTGAACAGAGATAAACTTGCGTTGACCAATCGTCGATGGACGTGTAAAAAAGGCAAAAGATTGACCGATTACCGCTAACTTTTGGAAGAAAAATTTAGGCAGCGAAGAAAAAATCCGGCCCGTGGATGGGCCGTATCGTAAAAAGCTGGACCGGTCACGTACGCATGATTAGCCAATCAAATTCGAGGATTTAGGAATCCGGCCCGCTCAGATGCTTGAGAAAAAAATAAAACATGCTATTTCACACGTGAAAATAACATGTTATTTCGCGAGTGAAAAGATCACCATTGCTATGGTTACATAATCCTTAAAAAGTACGTAGATGTGTTGCTGTATGATCGAAACATGATCGGTTCTTCCTCGGAAATCTTCGGTTATCTTCGGCAATCTTCGGAAATTTTCGGAAAATGTTCGGAAACGTTTTCTGGCCTTCGGACAACTTTTGGAGAATCTTCGGAAATCTTCGGAAAGTCCTCGGAAATCTTCGGAAAATCGTCAAAAACGTCGTCATTAGTATGTTTATATAATAAACAGAATATTACATGCCCGCTTATGGATACGAATTTTATCTTCTCGTGTTCAACTCGATATCGAGATATCGAGTTGAACACGAGAAGATAAAATTCGTATCCACAAGCGGGCATGTAATATCCTCTATTATACATATATTTATGATCTTGCGGATTATATACGAGTCTTGTTAGGGTGACGAGGTCGCAATACGAAAAGTGCAACTCGGCCTCCACATACTATTCGTCGTGTGGATACGTTTGAGAGCTTTGTTCCTCTTAAGGACAATTTAATTTACATTCAGGAAGAATTGATCCGCTTCGCTTTCGGTATTATCCGAGAGAAATTCGTCGCCCCAGGAACCTGGTATCACGAGATCAGAATGCTATCTCTTTTCAGCCGTGTTATTAAATTAAACTCACACACACTTTCCGCGAGCGTTTGCGATCCTGCGATCGTGATCGCAGACGATCTTTCTATCTTCTGTGGTCGTCTGTGAACAACTGCGATCAATTGCGATCGTGAGATCATATGGAAGCACATATGGTTCTGGGATCTGCGATCGAAACGCATGCCATATTATGCCACATTAAGAGCCATGCTTCTAAGCAACAAGCCTCTTGCGACTGTTAGGGTGCGCTGTTTCTGTAAGAAAATCCAAGATTGGATTCTCAAATCCGAAAGAATCCGAAAACGGATTTTGCGTTTCTTTGCAATCTAAACAGATCAACCCAAGATCTCTCGGATCATGGTGCGTCAAAGGAACCGAAGAATCCACTACCAGAGAGTGTGCACTTGTTTTGCATTATCGGTAGCCTTTGATGGACAGCATGCAACAGGACTCTATTAGGCGTTATCGTTTGTCCTTTAGGCTTACGTCAGACCTGGACAGTTTGTAATACTCTACTGTGAGTTTACATTAGCATTTTGTAATATTTGTACGTTTAGACACATTCTGATCATGACCATACATGGACCATCGCATCCCACGTTAACACCTCCAAGTGTCTTGTTTTCATGTAAATTACCCAGTTTCTCGGAAAAGTATCCTCCCAGATTTCCGGGAATCTCTGACAGTTCGAGGAAAGGCTCTGTCCACTCTTGTTCTCTTTTCGCACTAAATTCAATAAATTATTTTGTAGGTAAAGCGGGAAAACATTAAGACGCGTTCGATCCAGTTTGGAAGGTGAGTATAGTAAACAGCTAATTGTCTTTGTTTCAAGTTAGAGGAGGTTTTCTGCCATTCGGCCCAACGTGCTAAATTGTGTTCACTTACTAGTACAGACTACAGTGACCACAAAAGCTAACGTACGGTACATGCACCTTAAGTTCGCGGAGACAAAGAGTTCCGTTGGCGAGTCAGTGAACTTCAGAACATGTACCTTGAAAATATCAAATTGTCGAAGAAAGACGTCGAGGTCGTATTAATGGCTGTTGAACGTCAGAACATGTACCTTGAAAATGTCAAATATTCGAGGAAAGACGTCGAGGTCGTATTTATGGCTGTTGATACCGGTGAAAAATGCTGACGTTGAGCTCGTGCTAAGCATGGCCGCATCACGATAAACTGGCTTGATCGGTTTGATTTTCATTCTGGAGTAAAGGGATGAAAGTGCTTTCTTTGCCTAAAATAATGCTATTAATCGGTTCCGAACTGATTTTCAGCCTGCTTGAAAATACAACGTTTAGCATCAAACAAATTCAACGAACCGGGATCCTTCTCAGGGAATGGTGGCAGGAGTAAACAAAAAACTGCAACTGTGGAGAGCCGCTACAAAAAAAAATGAGACTAGAATCCCGTTAGGCCACGGGAAAATGGATTTAAAGCTGTATTATGAAAGTATTGCTATAAAAAACATGGAGTTCAGCTCATCGTTATTTTACTAAAGATTCAATGTAGCTTAGCTTAGCTTTCCACGATTCAATGTAGCTTAGCTTTCCACCTGAAAGATTTTAACGCTATTTTGCGAAATTGTAATTGAATATATATGTAGGAGAAAATTCTTTTAGGTTATGTGGAGGAAAGGGGGGCAGCCGGTATATCCATCTAGTACTAGAGGATTTGTACGAGGTTTAATACTCACATAATTAAGCACTTACTTTTTCAGCGACCAAATTTCTATTTTGGTCGGTATCAAAAGATGAGATTATCAGAAGCGAAGTGATTCTCAGAAATTTGCGTTGTGAGAAATTTCCGGGAAATGCTTGTTCTTACATGCTATGGACCCGGGTACAAAGGTTACAGCTGAAATTCTTATAGTCGCAGCATAAATTTGTGACTGACAACAAAAAGTTGTGATTCCATACGAATAGAAACCTGAACCGTTTCAGTGGTTTCAAGGTCGACAATTACTAAAACTTTAAATTAAATGTCCTCAAGCCTTCCTATTCTAGGTAACGTACACATGAGAAGTTACGACCCGTCTGTAACAGTTGCATTACACTTTCAAACAGATTGCGTTTGCGATTTTCAGCGTAGCTTAACAAAAAGCAACTTTATGTCAACGTTATTTTAAGGTATTTCATGCATCAGTCTATTCCAAAACTGTATAGTGAAAGTGAGTGTTTTTTGCAATACGTAATTTAAGGTGGCCGAACACAGATTTCGCGCGCGCTTTTGCTGATGCAATTCAGCGCGCGCACAAGGATTGCAAAAAAACAAACATGCCGTCAATACAGCGATCATTTTATTTACTCAGTACCTGCTTTGTCTGCGTTATTTTTCTCTATAATTGAACCCGGTGTATTGATGGCTTTAGTCTTTTATTACAAAGATATGTTAGAAAAGGTAACGATACAAAGAACCCAGCAATTCTCAGCTTTTTCTTTGTTACCGAAAGAACCCAGTTAAATGCAGCGCATGCGTAGTAAGTCAAAAAATTGCGATTGAATGAAAATTGCACTCTCGGAAATAAGCCTATTACTCGAAAACCACTCATTAGAATTTCACGAAATTTGGAACGAAACTACTTAATAAAATAAGTAACTGGAGTACTGAAAATAATTGAACTTTGACAAAGGAAATTCTAGATATTCCAGTGAACCTTCAACAAGGGATAATTAAAGATCTCTCTGTTAAATTATTAGCAAAATGGTGTTAACTTGTGTGAATCGTTACAAGCTTGTTGCATGCAAATTATAAAGAAAATCTAATGACTAGATTTTCTATAAATAAACAAAACCGATTTTAAAGGCCTGTTTATATTTATTCATGTTGCCATGGCAACGGCACATACGTCAGCCTAACCATCGAAAAACCAAAGTTTGTGTTGTTAACTTGCTTGCTGCCAGTTTTGGCGACCGAGGGATCAAGGGTTTTAGAGAAAAAGGTGAATGAACACAGGTATCAAAAACTGTGTTCAGCCACCTTAAGTCGAAGCAGTGAAGTCGAACTTCGGAAACTGATTCCCTGAGGGTTCTGGTTACTATATTCCGAGAAAGAAGCTGAAGGGCTCTGGCCGGCCGAAAGCTCGAAACACCGAAATAAAACTCGCGATTCCACTTTCTTCGTTCTGTCTTCATTAAAAATTCTTGCTTGGTAACCGTGTTGAATAGGCCACGTTCGATACATCAATATTCTAACATGACTCCGCGGCTGTCGGGTCAAAATTGTAAATTTTTTAAGTTTCTTTTGTCTTTCAATTCCCAAAAGAGACTTGGATACAAAGAAAACAACACCAAATATAGAAGTTTGCCCTAAAAGCCTCGGAGCCATGTTAGAATATTGACATATCTAATGTGGCCTATTCCTTGCCGATCGATTGTATTAGCCATTCACATTACCAGAAGCAAACATGTGAAACACCGTGTTAAATACTATTTAAAAATGTGGTTGTTTTCGCATGGTATTATACTTTTTTCACATATGATGTGAAGTTCCGATATGCATGTGGAATTCGCCATGTGAAAGACGTGAACACTGTGTGAAAAGTGTTTTTCTTTTCACACAATCACAGCTCACAAGTTCTACAGACAACTTCAGGTGGAATTCGCGTGAGCAGAAAGTATGTCAAACCCAGTGCGAAAAAGGCGTCTATTTCACACAGTATTCACATTTTTTCATATGTATCATGAAATTTTGTCGCGTGAACTGCATCTGAAAAGAGTTTCATCTGCCTTGTTTAACAACTACAAAATAGTGCTGGAGCTCACTTGTAATTATTTTTGTAGTAGTTTTGGTCTAGAAAACACGACCTAGAGTGTTATTTTCTTGACACAGCAAAAACTGCGTATTGTAGGAGATTGGTTAAGAGGCGCTAGAGTGTAGACGTGTGCTTTGGTGCTCCGATGATAAGTTCGTAGACAAGACACTGAAATATACCTCTCCTGCTCCCTGGGTTTAGCCTTTACTATTCAAAACGTGTAGAAGCAGAAGGATGCCACCGAAAAAGTAAGTTCAGACCCAAGGAAAGCGAGCGAGGGAAGGTAGTTCTAATAGCGACCAAGATGGCGACACTATTTTCCTTAAAATGCCAAAACGGATTTCAGCACTGGATAGCAAAGATAAAGAAAACACGAAGAGATCAGAAAATATGCAAACTGACCTCGACCAGGCAAATGCAGAAATCTCTCTGCTACGCGAGCAAGTCAAGTCGCCAGAGGAATCCCTTAAATTTACATAAGCAGAGCATGAATTAGCTCTTATTAACCGAGCAGGAGGTCTGTATGGGAGAATCTTGACCGAGGTCGCGAGTACAGACCGAACGCAGTGAGGTCTGTGCACACGACCGAGGTCAAGATTCTCACATACAGACCAACTTAGCTCGGTTAATAAGATGTTTATTATGTGGCAAAGAAGAAAACTTTAATTCGTTTAACGTAACTGGTTTGTACTAGCTGACATTTTGCTTGCGAACGGCGATGAGCTTAACTTAAACCTGCCGAAATTTGCTCGTCCTCCCTACTTTTTTGTGTCATCAAGCTTTTTGGCACTTCCATAAATGATTGAGAAGAAAATAAAAGAAAATGGTGAACATTTTTGTATTTTAGTTTGCTACTTTTTCAACGCAAAATGAAACGGGTCTGGGTGCCGGTCTAGATGGGGAAATCTAGACCGCGGTCAATATCGATTTCAGCCAATCAAATTCGTGAATTCGATAGTTCCCAGTCCTTGTGAGACACAGCCATATAATAAGAAGTTTTAACAAGTGCGAAGATGAACTTATCCGACAGAATATTTACAGCAGACGTTGAAACTTAATCATATATGGGATAGAAGAGTCAGAGACAGAGAACTGTGTATCTCAAGTCAAAAATGTAATGTTGTCCGTTTTGAAGATTAACGAAGAAATAGTCAATTCAATTAATTAACGAAGAAATAGTCAATTCAATTAATTAACGAAGAAATAGTCAATTCAATTAATTAACGAAGAAATAGTCAATTCAATTAATTAACGAAGAAATAGTCAATTCATGGCGCGCATCGTTTAGGTAAGTCTAAACAAATTAGTGGAAGGCCCAGACCAGTCATTGCGCGTTTAACTTGTCGAGAAGATCGAGACCTGGTTTGGCGACAAAGATACAACCTAAAAGGCAGTCGTTATAGGGCTATCTGTAAAACAAGGAACGGGGAAACGGGGAATTGGAATGGGAAACGAGGAATGGGAATGGGAAACGGGGAATGGGAATGGGAAACGGGGAATGGGAATGGGAAACGGGGAATGGGAATGGGAAACGGGAATGGGAAACGGGAAACGGGAATGGACAACGAGAATGCGAAACGGGGAACGGGGAACGGGGCATCATTAAACTGGGGAATCTTTAATAGCGGGAATCTTTAAAGGCGGGAATCTTTAAAATGGGGAATCTTTAAAACGGGGAATCTTGAAAAGCGGGAATCTTTAAAAGCGGGAATCTTTAAGAGCGGGAATCTTTAAAATGGGGAATCTTTAAAACGGGGAATCTTTAAAATGAGGAATCTTTAAAATGGGGAATCTTTAAAATGGGGAATCTTTAAAATGGGGAATCTTTAAAAGCGGGAATCTTTAAAACGGAAAATATTTAACAGCGTTAATCTTTACTGAAAAGTGAGCTAGAATTTCTCGGTTTCGCACCGGGTGCTATTTATTCTGTCACATGTATCAACTCAACAGGTACAGAGACAGTTGTGAAAGTTATTCATGGTAATTATATTGCACGCTATTAAGCACATCGGTTTAGCGGGATAGTGGAGCGGTTCAAATCTCGATTCTCACTCTTTGCGATCCGCTACACCGACAGAGGAATCGGACCGCCTGGATTTATCTTATTTCCGGACTGTGACGTTTTTAAATTGAGTTTCGTGGCGATAGATATTTGTCCTAGCCTTACTAATGGTAGGACTTACGACTTAACGACAAATATATGTCAAGGAAAACACATTTTTGGTTATTTAATCGATCAATCAACAGTCCCCTAAATCTGGTTTTCACATGACGTCGTTAAAATTCAAACTACAAAACTATTGATCCTCCTGAGATTTTACTTTCATGATGTATAAGAGCGGCTGAAAACTAATATTCATACAAATTTTCGCTCTAAGTGGGTTCTTGGTTTTGTAATAGACTATGCTGAATTTCTAAGCTTTTGCGTGACGAGGCATTTACATTTGGTTAAAAAAGTGACTGGGAATTTGGCTATCTGAACAGTTCATGTCGTGGAAAAAGTATTATTTTAATGTTTTTGAGTTCCTGGAGAGACAAATTCACGTTTTTGTAGCCAAACTCAGTGACAGATGTTTCCGTGGGTTTCCGGCCTGCCATGCGGATGAGCACCAGCATGGCGTCTCCATAAAAATCTCTATAAATTTGGGGAAAAAAAAAACTTCTCCGCATATCTTGCGTAAGAAACATTGCTGTGACCTGAATCTTGGCGAGAGTCTTTGCATATTTACCTTCTTTCTTTTCAAGATTCTGGACTTTATCTACCGATCTGTTTTGGTTTTTATTTTGATTTATTTTGAACGGCGTGACACTGAAAACCAGCAATACAGTAATTCGATGTCTGAACGATGCGGCGGCGAATTTCGCGTATAATTTCGCATGTAATCCGTCATTGTGTGCTTCATGATACCTCTTTCTACGTCATGCGGTCATGCGAAGACAATTTCAAAGTGCCTATTGCATTTACTTAAAGTGCCACTGAAACGAAATTTTCGTATGTGAGATTTTTGCTTAGTAATAAAGTTTCAACCTTACTTGGAAACACTGCAGACTTTTTTTTCGCATACGGTAAGCGAAAACTGCTTTTTCAGCCGTTCGAAGTTGGCTGGTTAAGCCCAAAATTGGTGGCCATCTTGGCGCGGCCAAAACAGCCTAGTGACGTCACTGGTTGTATTACTCTCATGCCGCACTGAAAATTTAGAGTGATAATGGGAGAAGAGAATACTGTTCGAAGCCCCCCAAAAAAACATCTTAAGGACATCTCGGAGCTGTAAAGCAGATAATAACAGTAGCCTTAGACATAAAGAGGTAGAGAGTCGATCCTGGGGCTTTTCAGTCTATTTAATTGGATATTTGCAGGATATTTTATGTAAGCAAGCAAACGAGTGGGAGTTCTTAGATCGCAAAATGATCGGGACTCTTGGTGAAATGGCCAGCACTCAATTAAACAATATCTACACTCATAAAGTAAAAAAAGACATGAAAACAAGAGAAAGCGGCTTTTGAAAATATTATCCGGAGTGCTGCTGCACGAATCGCAGCAACAACGTTAACGCTTCGAGTTTTCGAGTCGCTTCGCTCCGAGGAAACCGGACGCGTTGTGAGTTTCACCGTGGACGAGATTGTACCACAGTGACCTTTAGTCCAGTTGTATCTGCTACATCCTACAAGTTATCACAACAGCAACAATTTAAGAAACCCTCTTCTTTTATATGAGGGAGCGAATTTAAACTATAAAGGTAAACTAAGCTGCCATGACCCTACAGGTATGTTTTCAGGAAACGAGAGAAAGCGTGACAATGTTGGCGCCGAAAGGTCATATATGCAAATTAGTTCAAATTCTGTTTAATGAACCTTTGAAAGGAGTGTAAACTAGTGACGTTTTAACGAATTGCTTTGAACTTGGATACTATTAAATGAAGATCATAGACATAAGTATGTGCTAAAGAACTCACAGTAATCCATCGGCCGTGAAATATTGCAATATAGTGCAAAAGAGAAGCGAAATTCCCGCTTTGTTTACACTGATACGTATGCGGCGATAAAGCAAACCCCGCTGCGGATCACAATTTTCAAAGATACATTTTGTCTACCACAAGAACTCTCACTTATTAGTATCATAAAAAGATGCCCTATGTTGGCAAAGAAGTACTGGACTCAAAGCTTGTGGACCGTTAATAACTTCGTGATTGTGCGGATGGCTGATGCGCTTACGGCTTTTAATGCGGTAAAGTTGCCGACTTGTCAATAGACCTTAGATAAACGTGAGAATCTAAATTTCAGAACCAGGCTGAAAACAGGCGACGAAATATCGTGTTTAGGCTTCAGGACTTGATATAAAAGTTGCCACACTCGTCTTCGAAATCTCCAATCGAGTACTCAAGATGTTCGAAAAGTATACTGAGCTGTTCTAATCTGTAACATTTATTTTGGTGAATCTACACTCTTTGGCGCCCTCCAACGTTTATGATGTGTATTTCCTGTCAAGGCTGGACAGAAATTACAAGGTAGAAAACCAGTAGGTATCGACAATATGAAGAATAAACTTGAATAAATCAAGTGAAAACAAGAGAGAATCTATAGCGCTTCTTGCGTGAATACAACCAGTGACGTCACAAGCTCCTTAAACTCGGTCCCAGAGCCCGGACACAGTTTTGCTCCAAAAAGTCGATTTCAGCAGCTAAAAAAAGCACTTTCCGTTAGGATTTGACAGAAATAAAATTTGCCATTATTTTAAGCACGTTTGAAACTAGAAATTGGGCTAATAAAAGAGAGTACGAAAATTTCGTTTCAGTGGCACTTTAAAGAAGAAAGAATCGGTCTTCCACAATTTACGAGGAATGATCTCGAAGAACAAGATGTGATAGGGCAAGGGTCGTTTGGAGCCGTTTATATCACAACTAGTGAGACAATCTCTGATGGCGCAGAGTGTAATTTACGGCTCTGATGCAGTAGTCACACAGGTCTTCACCCCTACTGTTCTCTCCCTTGGTAGTCAACTAGGCCTTTCCCTTTTGCAGAATATTAGCGGACAAAAACTTGATAAGACATAATCTTAGCAGTGTGTATGTTTCATGCTTGTGTTTGTGCCCAAAAATAACTTACAATTACCGTTTGTCAAGACGGTTTTAAATTTATTGTGGTATGTTATCTTGAGTTTCGTTCATTTTGTAGCATTACTTTTCACGCCAATGTTTGTAATTTGATACTTTTGTTTTCCTTGCCAACGCATGCAACAAGATACCTTTGTTTCCACGAAAATACAAGAAAGATGTGTATTTTTTTAACTCACTACTGGAGATAAATAGAATAAAAAAGTTAAATATCTGCTGAAAAGTCGAAGAGGAACTATTTTGTTTTATTCAGAACGTAAATTTTCATTTCACGGATAAACAAGAACTAATCTAATTAATACCAAGTAGTCGCGTCGAATCACGGCATAGTGCGTTCCAATTCTGTTGCCAGCCGAGTTGGTGTAAACAATGAAACCACTTCAAACTAATATACAATGCTATCGAGTAATAGCATTGCGGAGCGTTTCAACGAGAAGAATTGAAGGTAGAGATCTTTACTTGACCGAAATTATATGCCACATCGGTGAGCGAGTCACCTCATCGACTGATGAAATTAATTGGAGGTTTCAATAAGTACCACGGAGTCTGCGGCATTAATAACAATGTTTCTTTTGTCACAAATTTATTTGTTTTACATGTAACTAACGCGGGAAAGTTTCGGCTGGATATGAACTTTGTGCTCTCTTTCATAGAGGAGGAAACAAACAAGCTGCTAAGGAGAAGCAATATGTTCCATTCTCTATTTCAACCCTGGCAAACACACAATACTTATGAAACAGCAGACGGCATTTCTTGAATCGAGCTAGGGAAGATTCCTGAAGATACGCAGTCACAGTAGCGTTCTTTGCACTAAAAAAGGAGAACTGACGTTACCTGAAATATAACTGCTATCCCCAGCCAAAACGAGAGTGTGATATCACTCATTTACAAAAAATAAAAAAAAGCGTGCATCTGAACTCGAGAACGGAGTTTATCACACTAGCAATGCTAGAACACATGCGTCTTACATGTTATGTTCTACCACAAGGGAAAGCACTCAACGTTCGTGGGTAGTCCCGTATGAAAAGTATCTTTCACCTAACATATAGTCGACTTTGACGCAAACTAATCTGCGCATACGTTTGGAGCAAATTGCTTTTGTTCTTAAGAGAATGGCACCACAAGGATAGCATGAGATTTGCAAAACCATATACATAGTTTTGTCATGTTATTGAAGAAAGCTTCGTAAATGCGACAGGTTTTGCATAATACACTCGGGTACCTACCCCACCCAACTCCCCTTCCCACAAGGCTAATTGATTAATTAAAATTAATTAATTAAACAGACATTAAAGTTTACACCTTATGGCGTTTGTGACTTAGCGAACATCAGCCCGCTAAACCATCCCAATGGTGCACTCTGCATTAAAAACCAGGAACAAGGATGGAAAGTCGAAACAGTGGTTGTCAAGAAATCACCCGCTTTTAAAGATTCCCGCTTGAAAAAGGTTCCCCATTTTAAAGATTCCCGCTTTTAAAGATTCCCCGTTTTAAAGATTCCCCATTTTAAAGATTCCCGCTATTAAAGATTCCCGCTTTTAAAGATTCCCGTTTTTTAAGATTCCCCATTTTAAAGATTCCCGCTTTTAAAGATTCCCCGTTTTAAAGATTCCCGCCTTTAAAGATTCCCGTTTTTTAAGATTCCCCATTTTAAAGATTCCCGCCTTTAAAGATTCCCGCTTTTAAAGATTCCCCGTTTTAAAGATTCCCGCTTTTAAAGATTCCCGTTTTTAAAAGATTCCCGCTTTTAAAGATTCCCCGTTTTAAAGATTCCCCGATTCCCGATTGCCCCATTTTCCGATTGCCCGATTTCCCGATTTTCCGATTCCTCGATTACCCGATTGCCCGATTGCCCGATTGCCCGATTGCCCGATTGCCCGATTGCCCGATTGCCCGATTGCCCGATTGCCCGATTTTCCGATTGCCCGATTTTCCGATTGCCCGATTGCCCGATTGCCCGATTCCCTGATTCTCCGATTCTCCGATTCCCCGATTCACCGATTCCCCGATTCCCCGATTTTCCGATTGCCCGACTGCCCGATTGCCCGATTCCTCTCTTTCATCCAAAATTAAATTAAATTTCAAGATTGAAAAACAAATCCGTAGATACATAATTTTAGACGGGATGTCTGACTGACATAGATAAGAAGGGCGGCAATCCTTTCTCCCGGAAAATACCAGTAATTCAAGAAATTTATATATTATGTAATATGTATGACCTAACTGACATCTGGAAGCAACAAAACCCAAACGAAGAGAAGTTTACGTGGAGAAATAAGTCTTTTGAGATACAATGTCGTCTCGATTATTTTCTAATTTCCAGGCAGCTAATGAACCTGACCAACAAATGCACAGTCGCTTTCGCTCCTGAAACGGACCACTCTGCTATTTTTATTCACTTTAAAAGTGCAGAACTCAAAACCCAGAACCCAGGGTTTTGGGCATTTAATCAGTCACTTCTTCACGATGAAACTAAGTGTCATTGTTGCGTGCAGAACTCGAAAATTGCAAGTAAAAGTATATCTGACATGGGGTCTGATTAAAATGGAGATTAGAGGTTTTACCTTGAAATATTCCAAAAACAAATCTAGAGAAAGGAAATCCACTGAAACTATTCTCCAGAACCGCAGTAATGATATGTTATAAGAGCTGAAACAGAACCAAATAACAAACATATAATTTGTGAAATTCAAACCAATTGTTTCTTGAAAACGCTCTTACAGATTTTATTTCCTAATTAAATCGGCCTGCAAGTTGTGGGACTTGAGTGGTTTATACTCCCTAAGTTTCCTTATAAAGTGTCTGACTGGATTTCGAGATAATTGACCTTTTTCAAAATGGGCGTCCACTCGTTACCGTTGCTATGGTAACAGCAGTTGCTTGGAAACCAATGAGAAAATAATCTTTGATCATACCTCGACAATATTTTTAGAGTCAAGGAAATCGAGGCTTGTCTTCTACAGGAAATTTTGATTTCAACTGGCACACCCCAAGACCAAAAGAACTGATGCGAGCTTCCTTATAAGTTAAGCTGTCAAAAGGCGAATGTACTGACAGTCTTTGTTTTGGGAAAGAATGTGCATATATGAATCCTACTTTGATTTAGATCCCTTGTATTTTAACTTTGGTAATCCTTCCTAACGTTCATCAGGCTCATCAAGACGCTCCTTACATTGTTGATGAATTATACGGGCCGGCGACATTTTGGATGACTCTGGCCAATTATTTTTCTATAGCTCGAAATATGAATGCTAGGGAACTCAAAATGGAACCATTAGCTAGCTCGTACACCTCGCAGACATAAACACGAGGAATTAGCTGATGTTTTATGTGACTAGTTATCAAGGAGAATGTTACACATATTTTCACATTATAACGTGTGTAATTTTCTTAGCATTTGAAACTCTCTCAACCATATGAAATTTCACACTTGGGAAACACTTGTTTCTCTTTTTTTTCACACGGCAGGTGAATAATGTTTTATTTTTGACACTTCTCTTTTGATTAATACACTTCCAGTTTCAGACACTAGGAGAGAAGTTCACATGCATATGAAACTCAAAATTTTCTGGTGTGCATTTGTTTCACCATATAGAGTTGCACATGGGTTAGAGATTTCGCATGCATTTCCCATGTATTTCACATGTACTTCTCTCATTTACTTCTTGAAGTGATTTGATTTCTTTTGGCTGAGAACAGTATCTGAAACAGTTCTCCAACCATGTTATGAATACAAATCTTTGGAGCACAGAAAACTAGATAGCAGAACGGTTTCATTTCAGTTGTTGAGCGAAAAAACCTAATTAAATATAGGGTTTGAATATCAATATATTCAATTATCTATTTATTTTAGGACCTTAAAAAGTCGTTAACGCTGATGGTTTTTTGGGGGAAATATCTTAGTGAGCAGCGTCAATTACTGTTTAGAAATTTCGATTTTAACTGAAACTAAAAACTGAGTGTAGTTTATAGTATAGCTTTCGTCTTCTGTGAAATGTCACCTAAGATGTTTATTTAATAGGAAAGCTGACTCCGCCCAAACTGTCATCCGATGCTTAATGGCGGATGAGCCGCTCTTATGGGAGGAGTTTGGACAAGAGGAAAGACTCACCACGCGACTGAATCGTCTATTAGAGGACTATACAGATGGATTTGCAGTACTAAAAGAGCTCATTCAAAATGCGGACGATGCTGGTGCCACTGAAGTCAAATTCTTGTACGACGAAAGAACCAACGACGATGCATTAACATGTTTATTTGACGAGAACATAAGTGGCTGCCAGGGACCTGCTTTGTGGGTGTACAACGACGCAACATTCAAAGATGAAGACTTCATAAACGTGACAAGACTGAATGAAGCGACGAAAGTTCATGACACTGAAACAATTGGACGATTTGGACTTGGCTTCAATGCAGTGTATAATCTGACTGATGTGCCCATGTTTGTCAGCAGGAATTACTTTGTGATACTTGATCCCCACACTTCGTACCTTGGAAAAGTCATCAAGAACAACAGGAAGCCAGGAATAAGAGTTGATTTGAACAAAGACGTCAAGGTACTGCGCAAGTTTAGAGATCAGTTCAAACCGTTTAATGGCATCTTTGGTTGTAATCTTCACCCAGACAAAGAAGACAACTTATTTGATGGCACACTTTTTCGCTTTCCGTTGAGGACGAGAGAACAGGCGGCAAAGAGCGAAATCAAAAAATTGTTTTATAGCGACCAAGAAGTGATGCAGCTTCTACAAATGTTGCTTGACAGAGGCAAGTCCTTGCTTCTTTTTACTCAGAATGTTCTCCATTTGGAAGTGCACAGGACTTCACAATCGACAGGTCAAGGTCTACCACCCGAACTGATGTTTCAGTTTACCAAATCAATGTTGGAAGGAGGAATAATGAGGAAATTGTCTGTCCCGGTCACACTTCCGGTCACTGCAATGAAATTAGATGCAGACAAACAGAATTTGCTTAAGCAGTGCAACTTCCTTCAGGCATCTTCAAAAGTTGCAAAGAAAGCAAGAAGTCATGTAGCTGAACCATTTGTGTTTCCTGAATCTTCTATGATAGTCAACGTTGACGGCAGTGTCACTGAATCTGGATTGAAATTCTTTAAACTTCACGAACGTTTCTGTGAAGAGTGCGAAACTTGGCTTGTTGTTTCCTCAATGGGCAATGGTCAGGCATTGCAATTTTCCAAGAATGACCCCAGTCTTCTTCCATCCGCTGGAGTAGCCGCCCAGTTGGAGCCAAGAGGATCAGGCAATTTTGTGCCCCTACCTGTTGTTAAGGATGTCGAGGGTTTGGCCCACAGTGGCACAATTTTCTGTTATCTTCCCCTCCCAATCCATAGCGGCCTACCTGTACACATAAATGGACCATTTGCAGTGACTTCTAACAGACGCCACTTGCAGAAGAAACTTGAAGACGACAAGACGTGCTGCGGAGTGGAGTGGAATAATGTTCTCCTGCACGATTCGGTAGTTTCTGCCTTTTTGAAGCTTCTTGAGGATGTGAAGAAAATTATTCCAGGCGATAGTTTATATGCATACCATTCACTGTGGCCAAGAGCTTGCAACGTATGCGAAGATTGTTGGCCCTTTCTGAAGTCATTCTACGAGCAAATTACCAGTGGAAGTCATCATTTGTTCTCAGACGGACGTAGATGGACAGACATCTCTCAAGTCGTATTCCTTGATCCTAATATCCGTGGCGATCCCGAGATAGGCAACGTTTCGTTTGCAGTCCTACAGCAATTGGTAAACGGTCGTGTGGTCATTGACGTGCCAGCTGAGGTGTTCCAGTCATTGCTTCGTTGTCGCCTAGGAGAAAAGATAAAAGCCAACACATACGACAAGACCCGCCTTTTCCGCGATCTCTTCTTCCCTAACATTTTGAAAATTCCTGCAAATGAGAGAAATAGGCTAGTGTTGTACGCCTTGAAACGCAACAGTCAAGATTTCAACGAGCTAATTATGAGGCATGCTTGCATTCCAGTATCACCAAATGGAAATGCGCTGAAGTGCCCGAGTCAGCTAATAAATCCCAAGCAAGAAGCTTCCTTTCTATTTTGCGGTGACGATGAAAGGTTTCCCTGCGGTAAAGAAGATACGTTTCTCCACCCTCAAGTACTGACGAAACTTGAAGAACTGGGGATGAAGTCCAGTGATCTTCCTTGGGAAGACATTGCGGAAAGAGCAGAGAGTGTCCAGAGGCTGAATGCAGGGAACAGCAAGGCAGCTATCGAACGTGCCAAAGTGCTGTTAGATTTCGTAGAGAAGAAACTGAAGCGCACGGGAAAATCACCACCCAGACCAGTGTTGACTCGCCTTCTAAAAGCACAATTTCTGCCGGTTCTGCAAAAACCAGAGTCTTTCCCACTTCCTTGGAAAGGTGACGAATTTCGTAGTGGAAGGAGTCCTCTGGTCGCACCAAAGAACGTTTATCTTATGGATAAGATGTACCTTGTCTGTTGTACTGAACCGATTATTGATCTGGAAGTCCCCCAGAAGATGCGGAAACTGTTGCGGCTAGAAGACAAAAAGGTCACTGCAGAGCACGTGTTAAGGCAACTTGAAAGGGCCATCTCCACCAAAATCGACACACTTGATCGAAATGGCTATGAAGAAGTAGTTCGCGTTTGCTCCGAAGCCTATTCGTATCTACAAGACAAAATGGACAGCCTGGTGCCTTCAACAAAGCAGTTCCTGCTCGGAATGAAGTTCATTCTGTTGGAGAAAGATAAGATGTTCACCTCTGCATCCCGTGTCGCTTTTGAAGTAAGCGCTGATTGTTCACCATACCTCTTCAAACTTCCAGCGAATTTAAGCCTTCGCTTTCCGAAGATCATGAAATTTTCTGGTGTGAGGAAGCAATTTGAGGCAACAGATTATATTTCAAGTCTTTCCGCAATTAAACTGCAGTTTAATACGAAACAACTTGATGAGACGACCCTGCAGGTGGCTGTTAATATGGCGAATCAACTCGCTGATGCCTTAAAAAGAGCTTGTGTTGATGCATGTGAGGTGCGGGACAAATTGGACTGTGTTTATCTTCCAGATTCTACGAAAGTCATGCGCGACGTAGTTGAACTTTGCTTCAAGGAATGTCCATGGATGCCTGATGATCCAGACGAACTTTTTGTCCATGAGAAAATCCCTTGGTCAACCTGTGAACAACTGGCTGTTAAAACACGAAGGGACGAAGCCTTGCAACAACATGACATTGGATTACCCTTTGGACAAAAAGAAAAACTAACAAATCGATTGAAGCGCATTCTAACAGGGTATCAGGGCGAGAAAGAAGTTTTGAAAGAGCTTCTACAAAATGCCGATGATGCTCAAGCAACTGAGATCTATTTCATCAAAGATCCTAGGCAGCACCCAGATAAAAGAGTGTTCAAGGATACTTGGAAACCTCTACAAGGTCCTGCACTGTGTGTGTACAACAACAAGCCATTCACGAATGCTGATATTGAAGGTATATGTAACCTTGGTGAGGGCAGCAAAGGCGATGATCCAAACAAGACTGGCCAGTACGGTGTCGGTTTCAATGCTGTCTACCAGCTGACTGATGTCCCGTCCTTCATATCAAAGAGCGAGGAAATTGGAGATATTCTTTGTGTTTTGGACCCACACTGCAAGTACATTCCCCACTCGAGTGAAGCAAGACCCGGTAGAATGTTCAAGAACATTGACATGTTGAGGCAAAAGTTTCCAGATGTTTTTCCATGCTATCTCGAGGAACAGTTTCCCGTACAGAATGCAACCATGTTTAGGTTTCCCTTAAAATCTGAGGCAATGGCTCGAGAATCACAGATATGTCAGACTTCGGTCACCGAGGAGAAATTAGATGAGATGATGGAAAATCTGAAGAAAGAGTTGTTTGAAGTCCTACTTTTTGTAAACAACGTTACGAAAATCAGCATTGCTGCTCTAGACGAAAATGGAAAGCTGATAAATGATTACTCCGTTCAAGTAGTGATGTCCCAAGACGATGCGAGGAAGAGGGAAGCGTTTTCCTGCCATGTAAAAGAGATTGGAAAGCAAGTAAAGGAAAAGAAAATTCTTCCTATAAACGTAAAGTTCAAAAGGGGAACCTACACTTTGCAGCTGAAAGATAACCATGGGATGAGCGAGAAATGGCTTATTGTCCAACAAGTTGGCTTCGAAAAGCCAGTACCAGAAAGTGTTTTTGATGCCTCCCAAGGACATCATTTGGGGATGCTTCCACTTGGTGGTGTTGCAAGTCTCTTGGATTGCACATCTCAGTTTCAGCGAGAAAAGAGAGCGTACTGCTACCTCCCACTTCCACTGAGAACCAAACTTCCAGTTCATATCAACGGGCACTTTGCGCTAGACCATGAGACCAGACGAAATCTGTGGAGAGGCGAAGTAGGTGGCTATCAAAGCGACTGGAACAGTGCTTTACTGCGTGATGTCATTGCTTCTTGTTATCTCACCCTTCTGGACGAAGTACGTGAATACATTCAATTACCAGTCGGTCACGACTCGACGTGTTCTGCTTTGCCTTGCAGTAAAACTATGATCTTCAGAAGAATAAGAAGTTATGAACGGCTCTTTCCGAGCTATCCCATCAATGATCCATGTTGGAAGACCCTGGCTGACGCAGTCTACCAAGAAATGAACAAGAAGAAAATGCGTCTGATTCCGTTGGTGAGAAGCGGGCAGGCAGGCTATCGTGGATGTGCCAAGGATTTGCAACGAACTGAAAGTGTCGAATTATCATGGTTTCCAACGACTGGTACAGACAAGGACCAAACGTACTTTAACAACCTCGAAATCAAAGGCTATTTTGCCCCGTTGCCGCCAAAACGCGGTGAAGAGGAAGACGATAGAAAGAGAAGAGAAGAGTCCAGACTAAAACGGAAAGCCGCATTTGAAGAAATACTACTGAAAACTGGATTTAATCTGCTGGCATTTTCTTTAGACGTGTTCCATTCGCTGAAAGAGGCAGGAGTAGAAGTGTACTGCGTTTCACCTGCTGCGGTGATGGACTTCTACAAGTCATTCAGTGATTATGATCCCCTTTGTAGAATTGGAACAGTTCCCTGTCATGTTACCAAGACACCTTTCAAAGACATCGAAGGCGTGGTTTGTGTGCTTAAGTACTGCAAAGATGACGCGCATTTTCTGGAGAGTCTCTCTGGACTTCCGTTACTACTTACTGAAGATAAGTGGTTGCACCCTTTCAGCGAGAGACAACCAAGATGCTTGAGTCCCTATGTTGATATTTTACCACGTTCGGAGCCTCTTTTCGTGCACAGTAGAGTTCGCATGGAAGTTTTCAGCAGTGTTGATCCTAGAAACGTCACTGTTTTTTGTCCTTTAGATGTCAAAACGTTCGCCTCCCAGTTGCATCTAACCTTACCTCCCTGTTATCACAGCGAAGATCAGTACTTAAAGTGGTATCCTGAAAACAAATCTGCCTCCTTGCCAAGTCTACGTTGGATTCGCAGAGTTTGGGACTTTTTGCAAGAATTTGCCCGCACTACCGCAAAGGAAAAAGATGTGAAAGAAGAAACTATGGCTGCATTTATTCGTGATCTTTTCTCCCCACTTTCGAAATGGTGTCTTCTGCCATCCACTGAGACGTCGTGTTTTAGCGACAAGCAGCCAGGCGTAACTCACCTCCTGATACCCTTGAATAAGGCTGAAGCTGTTCTGGATTTCAAAGGTTGCGGTACGACTGGCCAGAAGTTGGTCGACGCTCTCAGAAATTTGGGCTTACCTGAACTAAATACGGCTGCGTTAACAACCCAGAGCATTGGTCCAGTTTTGTACAGTAAACGAGATTCTTACGAGTTGGCACGCAATCTAGTCGCCACGGTCAGTTCTCCCCACTCCCTTCTTTTTGCACTCAATCAGAAACTTCAGTGGAATCCCTCGTCCCTTGATAACAAGTTGAAATTAACAGATGCGATTGTCGTTCTCGATTACTTCAGCCACAACATCGAAAGCCTGACGGATGCCGACAGAGAAATTTTGAGGAAGCTCCCATTTTATCCAAGTGCAAATGGTGTGCTGCAAAATCTTGAAGGAAAAACGGCTTTTGTCATACCCTGTGAAATCCCTGCGAAGGAGATGTGTGTCGTTGAGTCTAAGCTGAGCTGCTTGCTTTTGAGGTCTCGTCAACAACTGTCGGACCTATTCGGATTCTTACAGCTGAAGAGTGCATCGCCTGTTGAAGTTTATATAGACTTTGTCCTGAGATGTTTTCAGCATCTAAGCCATGACGGAAGGTTGACTCATCTTCGATTTATTCGTGACTATATTTCCTTGACAGGTGGAAGTGAGAACGAGCATGAAGCAACTGAGAAGAAAAGGCTGTTTGAATATTTGAAAGCGAAGAAACTCATTCCCTCAAAAGACGGCACGTTAAAGAAAGTGTCCAGTTTCTATGACCCTGACAACAATGTTTTCGCTGCCATGTTGCCACAAGACAGCTTTCCGCCTGAAGCTTTTAACTCCGAGGAATGGCTAACGTTTCTGAGGAAGATTGGTCTTGTTCAAGATGTTTCCCACGACAATTTTCTGAAGTTTGCCAAGCTAGTTGAGCGTGAAGCTGAAACAGCACAAACTGACGACACTTACAAAAAGTCTGAAGTCTTGGTTTGTCATCTCATCTCTCGACCCAATGTGGTTGTTGAAGGTCTCTTATCGATTGTCCGTGATGTTGCCTTTGTGGCAGCAGATCCTGTTGACGAGCTACTACAGGCGATCTGCCCACCGTATGGGGGGAAAAAAAGGGGTGAAATTCCATTCATTGCATTTAGTGGAGCCGTTGTTAGCGACCATGAAAAGATAGCTTGGACAGAAGCGCATTTGCTTCCACGCTGGGCGGATCCGAGATACAATCTCCGCTGTTCTCATCGAGACCTTAACAACCTTCTCGATCAGCTTAAGGTTGCGGCGAAGCCATCCGTCGATCTTGTCGTCAACCACTGCCAGAGAATCTGTTACCATCTTGGAGGCAATGAATTAGAGAGAGAGCATGTTTCGAGCGAGGAATTGTCAACAATAACGGAGGTCATGCAGAGTATTTACTCGTTTTTGCAGAAAAATGCCACGAAAGACAGTGAAGCAAAGCGGCGACTCCAAAAGATACCCTGTGTTCTGGTTGAACAAGGAAGGAAGCTAATTTTCCCAAGGCAGGCAATCCTGGAATTGTACGAGCATCGTGAGATCAGGCCTTTTCTTTACAGACTACCTCCAGAATTTGGAATGTTTCATCCGTTGTTTGAGTTCCTAGGCTGCTCCAAAACTGCAACACCTATCCATTACGCCATGGTCTTAGAGATTTTGCAGAAAAATTCCCAGGGTGAACTTTTACAGCCAAATGAGGTTCGCACTTGTTCCAGAGCGGTCGAAGGGTTCTTTGATAGTTTGCAGGAGAAGGCAGCAGACTTGTCCACCCTTTCTACAATGTACCTTCCATCAATGCCTTCAAGAGGCCCCGTCCAGAATGCGTCAATCAATACAGTCCCGGTTACCTTACAGGAATCAAAGAAACTTGTGTTTGACGATGCTCCTACCTATGGTGATCGGATCCAGGGAATTAATCAACCTTTTGTCCTTGACCTTAACTTGATGAACGTGAAGTGCAAATCTGCCGAGGTCACCTATGAAGACCTATTGATGAAATTGCCTCAACCTTTGCAGCCCATAATGCTATCCTCAGTGGTCAAGGAGAAACTAGCTGATCCAGAGAATACCGTCATTGTAACTAAAGGGGTGGTAAACGCGTTGAAACAGCAGCTTTCGTCGGTTCATTTTGGTCTTGGGATTGCGAGAATTATAAGACACACCAATTCTCGGGAGGAGGATATCGACAAAGGAGTAACTGTAGACATTGAAAAAGATCTCACAGCCATCGAGCTCTTTGCAGTTGAGAGTCTAAGGACGTCCCTTTTTCACAATGGTGTTTTGATCTGTGGAAGTGAAGATGAAGTACCCTATTTCACAGAGAAAATTGAGATGTCTGATAGGCATATATGGAGGGTGTATGTCAATGCAACCACTACAAAAGATAGCAAAATTTCCCTGTCAACTTTGGTGGCTAAAGTGATCGTCGAAATGTATGGAGAATATCTTGGAAAGAACGCGTTTGTGATTCCTGAAATGTTGCAATGCCCTCCGGCGATGATTCAGTCTCTACTGGATACACATCGTATTCGCAAAGATGGAAGCTACAATACAGAGCAAATGGCTCTTTACCCAGAGCCAGGCACCTTGATTCCAATTGAAGACCACCATTTGCTGGACAACGCCTTTGAAGAATTTGAACCTAAAGAATACGTAGGCTTTCAGCTACATGATCCAAGTCTAAACCCAATTAAGGGCACTGCGACGTACATCTACGCAGTAATTATCGAAGAAGTAACCGATAAAGATGTAAGCCTTTTGACAAAGACTTACAGTATCAACATTGGAAACGACAAAGAGCTGGTTAAGGTGAAAGCCACAAAATTGTTTAAATTTTGCCGCCTCAAAGCAATTTTTGATGAGCATTCCGGGTGCCTTAGAAGTAAGGAAGAAGTCTTTGACGAAATCTCGAAGATGTTGGGAGAGGCATGGGAATCTCAGGTATCAGAAGAAGAAAGACGGCAAATCATCAAGCGCTTGTGTCTGCGATGGCATCCAAAGAAAAATGCAGGTAATGAAGAATTCTATAGCTCAGTTTATCAACACATAGCGAGTGAAGTTTCACGACTCGGTGGCTCATATGACGAATTCTTTGCTTCCTGGGGAGAGCGTGCAAGAGAACATGGCTCTCAGCGTACAGAATACAAAAGGAAGTTCTGTAGACGCTACGGCTCTTGGGGATCTTCATTGTGTAAAAGATCGTTGCGGAATTTCCCTCCAAGTTTCTGCACCAGGAATCCTCAACCACAAGAGGCCAAGCGCTGGCTCAGGCAAGCTAAGGCTGACCTCAACGCCGGTTCAGAAGAGTTTCACTTCTCCATGTCTTCTTTTGAGTGGACGTGTTTTAAATTCCATCAGGTATATTTAACTTTTATTAACAACAATAAAGATAATATTATGATTGAAATACAGGCACACAAAAAATATAAACACATGGAGACAAACACTACAACGTGCAGAACACCTGTCTCGTTGTTGTTGTGATTATAACGGAGTTCGTGAATAAATGCGTCTAGTGTTGTCCGCTCCCACATGGAGGCCATCCATGTCGATAAAATCTTACGTAGCTTTATATTTGCAGCCTTACTTTCATGGCATAATTTTCTGAGCGAATTCATTTTTTATGGAAGTCAAACAAATAGGTTTAAAGTGAAAAAAAATTAAATAAGAAACAATGTAATTAAAAGTGCCTCACCTTGCTGGTGGAAAGTATTAATAGCCTTACAAGAAAGCTGATAGGATTGGCTTGTCTTTACAGGCCGCTGAAAAGGCGTTAAAAGCTGCTCGTTATAGCAAAGACGCAGACAAGACGAATGTCCACAACTTGGTTGACAATTGCTACGGTTTGGAAGACCCAGAGTTAGCCGACTTAGCAGAACAGCTGGAAAATCTTGTGGGTGATTCCACACGTATGCGTTATCCAGACAAAATGTCCTACCCTCAGATTCCGAATGACGTCTACTCACACGACATGGCAGCAAAGGCCAAAGAGATAGCTGAGAAAATTGTAGAGCGCGTGGAAGAAAAACTGTCCTGAGGTAAGGTACCCGAAATGTATTTTGGTCTACGTGAGAACTACAGCACTGACTCGACTTCTAAATAAAATTATGATGAAGGTGTTCAACAATAACAAATCTGTCTTATCGATCCATCCATCCATCCATCCATCCCTCCCTCCCTCCCTCCCTCCCTCCCTCCATCCATCCATCCATCCATCCCTCCCTCCCTCCCTCCCTCCCTCCCTCCCTCCCTCCCTCCCTCCCTCCATCCATCCATCCATCCATCCATTCATAAGTCAGTCACTTAAGCATCAATTAACCAATCACAGTGATGCTTAATAGTAATAGTGATGATGATGATGACAACGACGATGACGATGTTGATGAAGGATAAACTGTATGTACCTTTCTCCCTTTCTGTTTACAGATGCTGAAAAAATCAAGCTGTTTTTCAAGATCTTTCAGAACGTTAAATATTACTAATATTTTTTTAGGAAACAATTTTTTTCTCGGGAAAACGTTGTCATCGTGATGAGAGTTAAGTTTGTTCATGTTTCTTAGGTCAAACCCCCTAAAACCAGATTTGGATTTCACTAATGATAAAAATATGTTATCTAGTCGGATGCACCATTTCAATCTACAGAGTAAAACTTAAGTTGAAATCCGATCAAATTTTTCGATTCTGAGAGCGTTGTCTAGAAGCTCAACATTTTGAACCATGTTATACATAGTTTAACGATGAAACAGTATCAAAGGCAAGGACTGTTCAAAATATGTAGCTTTCATTGAGTAGCTTTCATTCACTTTAGGATTCAAATTAATGGCTAAAGTTTTACGGCATCACTCATTTGCTAGAGTGCTAGTGATAACTATAACCAGTTAGCTGTTGTTTGCCAAAGTTCGTCGTCTTATTTCCATGCCCAGTTTTCAACGTTTTATGCTGACTTAATAACTTTTATCGTTGAGTTGTTTTGGGTCATTTCAGGCCTTTGTCATGTTAACCGTTTCAGTTGGTATTTTTAACTCATTCCTTTTTAACTATGGCTGAAAGTATAGATCATATATACAATGGCGGAGTTAACTATCTTTGCCTTCCACTGAATCCAAAGTATGACAAGTACAAAGATGGATAGCAGGCCACGGGACGCGTGCTCGGCACTGAGTATGAAGTCAGCGGCTTTAACCCATTTAAGGAAAATCTCCATGAGCATGAGGCACCGTGTTCTGTTTGCTTCGTTAAGTCACGTGGTTCAATGCCTATGATGCCCGCACGGAATGATTGTCCATCTGGCTGGACCGAGGAGTATCATGGGTACCTTATGACGGAGCACTGGAATAACCCAAAGCAAACTGACTTCATATGTGTAGACGAAGATGCAGAGTATGTCCCTGGTACCCAGGCCAACACGATCGGTGCGCTACTGTACCTTGTGGAGGGGAAGTGTGCTGGCTCACTTCCATGTAGACCATATGTCGGTGGGAGAGAGTTAACGTGCGCTGTTTGCACCAAGTGACCAACGACGGCCATAACGGTGAAAAGCGAGGCTACAGAACAAGATGTCTTGAAGAGCAATTTTTGTGATTTAATGTAACGTAAAGATGAATCGAAACTTGATCAGTTTTAGTCAAAGAAGTAGACCATGATGAACTCTGCGCTTTTAATCAAAAGTATCGGATTGATGATTTACATGGATGTAGTGTACGAATAACAATAATAAACTTAACTAAGATCAATGAAAAACGAGCCTCGAGTGAGTGAGCATGGTTTGAAACACTAGTGAAAAAAACGGTATCAGGCTCCTAAGGACGTTCGCGCCCAAAATGTTCCCACGATCAGATTTTTTTAAAACCTGCCATGCAGCAAGATAAACATTAACTTTTGCCAAAAAAAGACCAAACATGGGCGGTCACCGTGCTCGTTTTCGAAATAAGGGGCATTGAAGACCATGCGTTTTTAGAGGCTTTGGTCATTTTGAGACGATCTTATAGCTCACAGCTATCAGCAATAAAAGGAGCTACATGCATTAGTGAAATTTAGATCAGACATACAGGGCCATAGCCATAAACAAGGTATAACCGAGGTAATGTCCATGGTTTAATTCTCTTTTTAGGTAATCAGCAGTGTTTGACTTTCCTCCTACTTATAAAAGAAATTCAACAAAAACGGAAAAAAATGACTAAAGCAACTGCCTCAGTTCGAAAACAAAGTTCCTCGGTTTGCCTCATACTGGCTACAACCCTGATAAACGTACTCAGTTCAACACAACTAAATATATTAAGTAAACTTTTATAGCTGTTGTTGTTCCTTGAGGTAGAAAAAGTTTTAAAAAAGAATACACATTAGTCTTGCCCGTTCTCATTCCAAGAAAACCTCGGTCGCACGAGAACAGAAAAGGAGAAATATTTGTAACTTCTCATGGCCAGATTTTTTTTGTTAAAGTGGGGAAAATCGATTTAAAAAAGTGATCTATGAAAAGAAATGCGGGGTTCACCTGCCTTTTAAGGAAGTAAACTGCAGGTGAAGTTAACGCAAACGCTATTAAGCCCTATACTTGCATTGCTTATATTTCTTGCATAGCGCGCGCTAAATGTCACGGTGGGATGGCGTGACGTTGCCTCATGAATTTCGTGGGCAGTAAAGGTTGGTAGGAAAGCATTGGGCGAGAACGTCCTTTAACATGTGATAATTTGTTTATTTCATATTCAAAAGATTAACAAAACAACTAAGGACAATAACCGTAGACAATTCAGTGAACCAATCAAAGCGCAAAGCAAATACTTCGTGAGGTGAGGAAAAGTGTGTTCGAACGAATCCAGGCCCCATTCGACAACTTTAAGTGCCAGCACAAAGGGCAAATTACAATGACAATTTTTCGAGTTAACGGGGAAATGAAATATCGGTAGTTTTTCTTCTTCAACCACCTATCGAAGTACAGTTGTGGCAAGGAGAGATGGTGGTTCGGGTCAGGTTTCACCTTATTTTCGCACGAACAGAACAAAAACGTCTGTAAACACACATCCAGTTTTTTGTCGCCAACAGGTTCCTGTCAATTTGTTTGCCTTGAATAGAAAACCGTTTCCATTGCACTTTTGTAATATTCAATATACAATAACCAAGTGGACCAACTCTTAGATAATTTAAATATTCCGTCTTACTCGATGGAACTACCTCATCCACAATTCTACGTTTTCGTCGCATTTTGCAAGATCAGATGACTGCAGAGGGGAACTGGGACGATGCTAAGGTCATGAAAAACTGGTTTTAGCGATAAATATTGGCTTTTTCAATAGCTAATGACGTCATCTATGCTTCTGATCTCCAATAGATCATAAGAAAGAACCAATCAAAATGCTAGAGAGCAAAATGCTAAATTTTCTATTTATTTCGAGAAAACACTTCGAAAAAAAAGAAAAAGAAAAGAGAATTGTTCGTTTGTTTCCATTATCAAACTGTAAATTTTCTTTGCTCGCACCCTTATTACGTCAACCGCTCATGCTAGTTGTGTCTTTCTATTGAGTTTTCGTAGGACTCATTCTACCTGCAGAAGTGCAAACGTAAAATTCTGACTGGCTGAGCTATCGTACATTATCGGCCGTCTATGTTTATGGAGGAGGCAGCGTGGCTGAGTGGTTAGAGCGACAGACTTGAAATTCGGAGGTCGCAGGTTTAAGTCCCGCTCTGACCACTAAGCTGTAATTTTTTTCTCGGTAGACTCTAGTTCAACTCCTCGGTCACGCTTGTAAACTGGTCTGACTCCCGCCAGTTGGGATTTGTGTCTATTTGAAATCTTTCTTTCTTTCAACACTGACTGTAATGCCACCGAATTGTGCCAAAAAGGTAAGATTAGGTATGTACTGTATTTAGACAGACAAGAAATGAGGCCATATTTGGTCAGCAACTTGATATCGCAGGATATCGGGGTAGAAGAGACTTCGAAATTTTCTCCAGAGATAAATTTCATAAATTTCCTCCAGGTAACATGTCTGCTCAACAGACATGGAGTCTATGCAGGTTATGGTATGCAAACTAAGTTGGTTAAATGTAGGTTTGTATTAAGAAAACGCTATTAGTTACAACATTGAATACATTTTTCGCCTTAAATTGATGTAGCATAGCGAGCGTCCTCAATACAGAATGAAGCCACTTAGAGGTGACTACCGTAAAGGTCCGTAAACTTATGAAAGTAACGAACCCCAAAGACTGCTAATTCCGAAAGTAAAGAGGGCCCTTACTTTTGGAAGTTTACGGTTCTGGCTTTGACCAACAGGATCAAGGGCTCTGGAGATGAAACTGAATTGAGTGGCAGTGAAGCAAAGAAGATAACTTTTGATTGCACGATCTTGCACAGTTTATTACTGTTATTTATTCGTTACATGTACATCGTGTTCTTCAGTTCGATACTTTAAACTGAAAGAGCGAACTTCATTATCGTGTACTTCTGTAACTAAAATTCCTAGTTTCTCGATTTTGTGTTATGTCATGTTAATCACAAGAAGTTATGAAGACTATGAAATCACATGTTCCGTCTTTCAGGTTTCCAGAGGAATGGCGGCCTGCGGTCACTTAGTGCACACAGCGCATGTCAACTCTCTTCCGCTGACATATGGGTTGCACGGGAGTGAGCCACATGCTCCTTCCACGAAGTAGAGTAAGGCACCATTCTTGTTGGCCTGACTACCGGGAACATACTCTGGATCCTCGTCGACACAGACGAACTCATATGCTTTGTTGTAGTTGTAGTATCCAGTCATCAGGTACCCATGATACTCCTCGGTCCAGCCAGATGGACAATCATTCCGTGCGGGCATCATAAGCATTGAGCCACGTGACTTGACGAAGCAAACAGCACACGGTGCCTCATGGTCATTGAGATTTTTCTTAAATGGGTTGAAACCGCTGACTTCATACTCAGTGCCATACATGAATCCCGAGTTCTGCCCTCCATCGTTGTATTTGTCGTACTTTGGATCGTATGGAAGGCAAAGATAATTCACTCCCCCGCCTGGGTGGGTGTAATGCTCACCACCAATTAAACCTAATGCACATAAAACAGTTGATAGCTATTCTCATGTCCAAAAATAATTATATTGATCGACAATTTATAAAGAGAATAACTGCAAGAAACTTAAAGTTTCTTAAAATTCATTCGCATATCCAGCTTTTGTCTACTTAAATGAGAATATTAGAGGAATTTTCTTTGAATTACCAGTAACGAATGCAGTTGTTTTTTTCAAGGTGAGAATATCAACGCCCATTTAGACGTATGTAACACATTTAGTGTCATACCCGGATATGCCTGAGAAGAACTAACCATCTCTGGACATAAATAGGAAATCCTCCAGTGACAGGTTCATTTTATTTTCATTTCGAATTATTTCGTTACGCTATGAGACGAACAAACTCACTTTTTTAAATTCACCTTTTATAGAAAGCCCTACAAATCTGCATATACCAACCTTTGTAAACAACTTCAGCTCCACTAGGACATGTGGTCCTTCCCCAACGAACATACTTCACCCCAGACTTTCCGTCTTCCCCTTTATCGCCCTTACTTCCCTGATCTCCTTTAGGACCTGTAGCAAAACAAAAAGCTGTTGTTTTTGTCGATAGCTTGTTCTATATATGAAAGTCTTAAGTGACCGTGCTTGTGTTTTGTTTTCTTCGTTTGCCTCCCTAATCGCTCTGCATTTGACAAAAATAAAGTCAGTATTCCTTCAGTGCCAAACAAACAAGATTTGAGATTTTTCGTCAATTAGGCACGACTTGGTAGTTCCTATCTCCATTTTCCCGTACTGTTTTATTTCGCTATTCTTTATTCAGCTTTATAAAAACAAAGACAAAAGCCCAGAATTAACAGTCCCGTAGGCTAACAAGTTTCCATCAAAGATCTTCCATCAATAATGAATGTTTGAAGCTGTTGTGATATAATATCTACCGTTATCTGGTTATGTGAGATTTTTACCACTGTTTGTGCTCCTCGTGCATTCGCTGTCTAAATCGACCTTAACGGTCGCCGTTTATTGCGCTCAGCATCTTGGGCAGCATGCTCTAACTAATTAGGATCTTGCCAAAACAAAAGCAAAGCTGATAATCTGATTAACTGTTGGACATATAGCTCTTATTCATTTCACAGCTGGTTACCTGCTTGCTAATCCACCAAATTTTCCAGTGCTAGAACCTATTTTTGTAACCATCAGTTTTTCTCTTACCTTTTGGACCAATTTGTCCAGGCGTTCCAGGCTGTCCAGGAGGTCCCATCATGCCTTGCCCGTTATTTCGACCGTCTCGCCCTGAATTTTTTTCACAGAACGAAAAAGAAACACAAAGTGAATAAACAACATGTGTCTTAGCTAGTTAGCTAATCTTAAAACAGATCTGTTATTTTAGATTCAGGACTGCATCAACTCACTATATGCTGGCATTCCACTCCGATTTGATAAGAAGCTCTGCTCAGTTTTTGCTTTGATCGATATCTTTAGTCACATTTAAAATATGTAACGATCCATATGATGGGAAACCCCTTATTTTTCCAAATGTATTCCCAGCTGTACTTTAAATAAACTTAACTCTAGTGAAGAGCTCATAACAAGACCAGCTTGACGTTTTCAGGTAGTAAGAAGAACGTATTCAGCGATCAGAGGTTTCTTCGAATTTGGACGGGCAAGATTAATACACTCTCTTTTTCTCTCAAGGCCTATTCTACCTCAAGGAACGACGTCAGCTGCAAACGTTTATTTAATAGACTTAGTTGTGTTTAACTGAGTTCGTTTACCTGATCTAACTTTCACTAACGCAGCTTTTTTTACTGCTGATAGTGTACACTAAGATGGTATTAAAATAAGACAGAGCTTGAAATACGCATAATCTTCAGTAATTATCGTCTTATCTCGAAATCAAGCGGGGCAATTTTTTTTCGCCTTTTTGGAAAAATTTGATCGTTACTTTACTACACGGCAAGTATTAAAAAAATCTGCAGGAGGAAATATTTTGGGCGCGAATGTTTTTATAACTGTCCATATACATACCCAAAACGTAGCCCATCCACCAGGAATCACTTGACCTGGGTTTTAACAAGGCCTCAATTCTGTACATAGAAATATAAAAAAACAGAGGGTCTAAAACAGAGGAGCTTCGCATCTTCATAACTGTATTAAACAAACTACACAAGCAAATATGCAAACTGCGGAAAAAACGCAATCATGAATAAGCACTTACGTATACAGCTTCACAAACTACAGCAAATGAACACTTCAACCTATAGGACCTTATTGTTATAACACAAAAACCACAGCAACTACAGAAACTACAGCTCAGACATTACAGAAACTACAGACACTACAGACACTACCGACACTACAGACACTACAGACACTACAGACACTACAGACACTACAGGCACTACAGGCACTACAGCACTACAGCACTACAGCCACTACAGCCACTATAGCCACTACAGCCACTACAGCCACTACAGACACTACAGACACTACAGACACTACAGACACTGCAGACACTGCAGACACTGCAGACACTGCAGCCACTGCAGCCACTGCAGACACTGCAGACACTGCAGACACTGCAGACACTGCAGACACTACAGAAACTACAGAAACTACAGACACTGCAGACACTACAGACACTAAAGACGCTAAAGAAACTACAGGCCGTTACTAAAGAAACTACCGGACAACATCAAAAGGGAAAATCAGGAGGCCTATGGAATTAACGAGTAATTGCAATATTATATGTATTCAGGATCTAATAAACGTAGGCTACTAATTTTTTCAAACCTTTTCTCCAATTCTTGCAATCGTTGCGTTGTTAAGTTTGCGCTTTTAAGACTCTTGTCATGCCTGTGAGAAAAGCAGAATGAACCCTTAAAAAATTTCTAATCTTTTCCAAGGATGTAATTGAAAGTTTCTCTCCATTATACCGTATATGATTTGGGTAAGAAATTTAAAATTTATTTATCATTCAGTTACGGTTTAATTTAGTTGTCCAGTCAGGGATAAACTAAGTTTCAAGATTTCTTTCGGGAAGCCATCTTTTCTAACAATCTGTGGCGCTTTTCTTAATTAGGTCCATCAATCTCTCCATTTTAATGCAATATAACTGGCTTGAGATACTTAATAGTGCCAACTTCCTGTGATCATGTAAAGTTACACTGGAGCAAGCGCCGTCAACTTCCAATAGATTTTACTGATGATGAATGCTTCTAACCTTGTCATTCGGTTCGCTATAGCAAGTTCGTTACCGAACAAAACTGTAAAAATTATGAAGCATTACTCACTTTTCCTCCAAGGCTTTCAGTCGTTTCAGAATGTTCGGCATGTTGGGTGTTGCGTTTTTGCTAACAGATCTTTTATCTAATCGCAGATGAGCTTTTCCAGCAACTTCGTTTTCATGATGCAAGTCTCTCACGGCAGAGGCGCCTTGAAAGACCAAACCCAACACGAACACAGCCATGAAACTAAGGCCGACGCGAGGTACGGAAGATTTCATAGCTGACTGGATACAGTGTGAATCTTTTGCAGAAAAACCTTAACTTTCTCACTACGACAAGGAAGCGGTAATGGGATAATCTAGATCAGAGCCTCTGTTTCCTTGATTCACATGAATGAAATATGATTAGAAGGTAAAGTAGAACAATTTTCTAGATGAGTCATCGCGGCGCACGGGAAATTTTTCGCGTTGGTTGCCCTATTAGAATTAACATAAAAGATACATTGTCACATAATTATCAAAATAAATCTAAAAATACGTTAAGGTTTGCTGACATGATATTTGTCTCGGCTGAAGTAAATAAGAATGTCACTTCTAAGATGAGAAGCAAGGAGTAAGTCAAGCCAAGCAATTGCGCGGATAAAAAAGCTCTCAGTTGCAAAGGTCAAATAATTAGAACAAGGCATACCATTATTATTCACAAAATTGTTTATCTAGTCGTCTCATTGAGGAAAATTGGCATATCAATTATTACATGCATGCTAGTTTGTTGTATTCGCCAAACAGAGCGACTTCACTACGGCCCCGAGTCCCGTGCACACTACACTGCAGAAATTTAAAAACGGAGGTTTCACTCTGAAAACGCGTCAAATGTTTCCCGTCCACACTTCGCCGGAGAAATTTGAAAACGCAACAATCACTAGTCATTTTGGATTTGTGCTTGCATGGGAGCTCATCATAGCCAGAAATTCCGAACCAAAGTGGGTGGTGCTTATTTCTGTTATGCTCCAGTACACATGTCAGCCTGTCAATAAAGCTAGCGTGTGATTGGCCCGTCTGTTAAAGCCGAAGCTGTATTCAAACCAAAATGGCGTCGCGCGATAGACCGTCTACAGGCTACTTCTCGGTCTTAAATTCGATTTCATCCGCGGACGCCGACTTTGGCCAGCCAAAAATAATCAAGTACAGAAGATCGTCGTATTGGGAAGTTGAAAGGCTCGTCGAAAGACGGGAAAGAAATGGAACGGTAAGTGTTTGATTGTAGTGCCTGTTTTCGCACGTGCTCGCTTGGTTGATATTAACTGAATTCAGTGTTTACCAGAAATCAGCACGAGCCTTTCTTGCCTTTCATTTAATTAGGTAGAATATTTGGTGCAATGGAAGGGCTACTCGCCCTACGAAGCCTCGTGGGAGCCAGAGGAGGGTATCTTACCTCGATGTGTGGAGCTCTTCAACAGGCCAAGCCCGGACGTGGCAATTGTTCAAGAAAATGTTTGTTTTTTTAGGGTGGCCGTCGAACGGCACTTGAAGTCGCGGTCACGTTTGCCTGTAGGGTTGTTTTTTCGGGGGTATGTTTTTCGTTTCTTGTTTACTGGTAAGGGAGTGACGAGGGAGGGATGGACATTTTTTGAGAAAGAAGATTTCAATGCTGTTTATTTTCCTCTTGGGTGGGATTCCTGGGTGGACTCTCATGGTCAAGGAATAAAAGTTTTTTACCCTATGAGGGTTAAAACGTTCATTTCTTGGTCCCCAAAGAAGTATGAAATGGGTATGGGTGGGATTCCTGCTTTGTTACCAAGAGCATATCAGGAGAATATTTCTTTTAATTTTACTAAAGTAGCTCTAAATGATTGAATCATGAAGGGCTACTTTAGCAAAATTAAGAATGGTAATTGAACTGAGCGGAGTGCAATTTGGTCTGTAATCATACACGTGATTTAAAATATAAAAAAATATTCTCCTGATATGCTCTTTTCATATTAAATCAAAAATTATATGACTTCTGCATGCAGGGCTATTTAAGTCCGAGTGAGTGGAAAAAATTTTGAGATAGATATGCCAAGTTTAAGTGGTCAGTAAGTACATTCACCTTCAAATGTACATTCTGTCCTTTTTTTACATTTACATTCAATGTTGAAATGTACACTTACTGAGGTAGGTGAAAGGTATTCATACAAAGATAAATGTTCACGTACAAAGCAATGTACCTTTAACAGATTTGAATGTACACTTACAAAGATTTATGTACACAGCCAACAAAGTTAAAATTTACAGAGTTTAATGGCTACTAATAAAGATGTATGCACAATAACAATGTTACAATTTACAGAGTTGAATGTACACTTACAAAGATGTATGTACACTTAAAAAGTTTATGTGCCTTTTTAATACAGAGTTGAATGAACACTTGTAACAAAGTTGTACATACTAATATTAAAGTATGTTATTTCTTTCTCTTTTGTTGAGGTTTTCGTTGTTTTTCTTTAGAGTTTTTAGCTCTTTTAGATACATTTTTTTCAGTTGGGGAGACTGCTAATGGAGTCATATTCTTTAAGTAGCTGATTCCCCTCTTTGTTCCCCTTTTTGTTTTGATAAGTTCATCCCAGTATTCCTGGGCCCTTTTTGTGTATTTGTGATGCTGTCGCTCTCTGTGCTTCAGAGCTTCCAATCTATAATCAGTGCGTAGCACCTCGGCTGGATCATCATTGTGGCTGCTCTTCCTCTGTATTAGAAATACATAAAGTTTCAAGTCGTAATGGATTGTTTTGTACCTGTGCTCGAAATAGTTCTGTAGAGAATGGCTCCCATGAAGAAATGTATTTGAAGTACAGATCTGCAAAGTCCTAAAGACAGAACATTGAGACAAGAAAATATTAAGATAAGTAAAAACAGCTAATTGCCCAACTTGTCTCTAAATTGGGATGTAATAATTGATAGGGATGAACTAATTACTTGGACTGTGATGTTATCTCAATTGATTACTTTATCAACAGATAAATTGTGTAGAATTTAAACTGTACTTACCTTCCATAATTGATTGACCATTTAGCATGTGGTCTTCTTATTTGCTTCTAAAAATACATCTTTAAATGACTCCTCCAAAGTCTGGCGGCTCTTGCTGCCATTTACAACAGCAACAGTGTGATTTCCTGAAAAAGAAGGTTATAAATTAAAGATATATTTATTAAATTGACACCTGTTCAAAACAATAATTAATAACCAGTTGCATATGTTTGTGTACTTAACTAACCTTTTGATGACAAAATATCATCCACCTTCTGAAGGATGGTGAAACTCAGAAGTATGAAATTAGTCATCCTGCTCATACTTGCTCCATCACCACTTAATTTAACTTTCACTGTTTCTCCATCCTTTAATGTTCCTTTGCTTATCTGTAATTAAACTGAACATCTTTCAGTTCCAAAACTATTTTTATTTGCCTGTCCGATTGATTGAAAGCTCACAATGCAGTTGTTATGTTAATACATATTTCACATTACATGAAATTACTAGACCTTACAAGTGCATCAACAAGGATGACATGATACACAACTTACATTTCAAAAAAAAAAAGAAAACTTAAGATATATATATATTTTAATTTATTTTGCACACTATAGCTACTGAATGAATAGTATAATCTCCAGCCATTAAGTACTTTATTTTTGTGATCAGTTTTGCTGTTACACTTTAATTTTGTTTTTCTGTTATTTACAAATAAATGTTGGGTCCCTCACTAGACTCTTGCTCAATTCCACAGGGAACCAATGTTATTTGTTGTTATCAATTAAGGCAGGAAATGAGCAGGAAATCCTCTTCTTGGATTACTGCTCTAGGGTAAAGTAAATGTTTCAACCATAAGATTTTCCATTAATGGGTTTATTTATGTGTGTCAATAGCTGGATGGCATTAACACTTGATGAAGCTAGTCCAGTAATGAGTACTTACCATGTCTCTCGCTTTGTCAGTGAGCAACTCTTTGAAGGAATACTGAGCTCCAGGTGCCAAACCAGGCGTGGTAGAAATTTTAACTTGCTTATTATGATCAGATCAACATTGTTTTATTAAACAAGATTTAACAGGAAAATCATCAACAGCCATTGACAGCTCATGAATAAATTCATCCCCAACTCCAAATTTATCCATTAAAAAGAGTATGCTCTCCACAGTGTTTTTGTTATCGGGATGAAGTTTTTCATATTTTGATTTTGGGGATGCCACACTACCATGTAAATCCAGGCCAAATATTTCAACAAAATTAAGTGCCTTCTGTGTTCGAGTCTTTAGTTCTTTTAATTTTCTGTTTTTTGCTTGTTTGGTTTTGAGGTCTGGAATTCCAGCTCCTCTGTGACTCCCCAAACTTTTATTCTGTAACCTGTCAATGTAGTTAGTCAGTTGTTGATTTTCATTGTTCAGTTCTCTTGGTCTTTCCTTTTCTTTAGCATAATCTTTTTCAATCTCTGAAAGCACTTCTTCAACTAGTTTCTCCTTTTCTTCCTCAAGATTTTCATATTTTGCTCTCCAGTTACAGATTTCATCTTCTGCTCTTTCAAGTTTTGACTGAATGGAACGCAGATCTGCTTCCCACTTCTCTACTGAGATCACTTCACTTCTCAAAATAGCCAGCCTACACAATGTTTCCTCATGCTCTTTTCTGTTTTTACAATTTCCTTTTCTGTTCAGGGTCTTATTTGTGATTGAAGCAACAGAACAGCGATTTGAAAGTCGGCGCTCAATTCGATCACTCTCTCGACTGATCTTAAATGCTTGTCCAGGAATGATTCCATTTAACATGTCAATGTATGCAATACCGTGCGTTTCTTTTTTCAATTTGTGCCACTGTATCAGTGCGGCATTCTTAATTGCCAGCCAGAACACAACTTCATTACCACCTTCACGTTGTTTTGTCACATATTTTAACTGTGCTTCTGGTGGATTGCAGATAGATACGAGGGGATCACGGACCGGGTAACGATCAGACATTTTTTCCTTCTTGTTTTGATTTTTTTTTTTTTTTTGCGCGAAAACAAAAAAAAAATTCTGAAATTCCCTCCAAAAAAAGCCTGTGCCACCGAGCCTCTAGCCTCGTAATCACCCCCTGTAGTTACCAGCCTTTTATCTGTCATTGAGCTGTTGGTATCAAAATGGCGATCGTTTTTGCACAGCATTTAATGCGAAGAAGAGGGGCAATCAAGACTGTTTTTTGCGCGCGATCGAAGCAAGATTAGTGTTCATGGATGCGTTTATATTTGCTGAAAGAAGGCTAAAAAAGCCGCAATATTTTCAGGGTATACAAAGTCTTAATTGCCGTAAATGTTGAATGACATCTTTGAACTTAAAAAATTTGATTGGGATGGATCGATACCAGGAGAGGATTTCGGCTGAGTCAAGATGTGGAAAGTGACATTTATACAGGTAGGCGCCATTTTGTGTGTTCTAAAGGGCATTTCTTCGGAATGAAACGCTGCAATTAATAACCGAGAAAACCGCAACGAGTGTTTGCTTTATCAAAACAAAGTAATTCTGCAATGAAAGTACTGATGAGTATCATTAGAACTGGCATTGGGATGGCGGGGATATGTCCATAATACGAATTTTAGAAACTGATTTTATATGAATCTCCATACTGATCCTTCTATTCTTTCGCAAGTTTAAAATACCGTTAAAATTCTAAGTCTTGCGGTCTATTGCGCACGCGCTGTTCGGAATTTCTGGCTATGTGGGGAAACCTCGGGCAGAGAAAATCACTTCTTTTTGTGATAGCCGCACCATTCGAATTGTGCACGAAATATCGTAAACTAGAGTTTGAATAAGAATTTGCTTTATCCTTGTTTCTTTTGTTGGTTTATTTGCTTCCCTTTTGGATCGATTTTCTGGCTATTGATGTAGCCGTTTACCTTTGTCTTTTGTTGTTATTTCTTACGCGACCTTACAGAGAAAAGCGCTACTTAAAAGTCCTGCGTAACACTACAGTGTTACGCAGGACTTTTAAGTAGCGCTTTTCTCTGTAAGGTCGCGTAAGAAATAACAACAAAAGACAAAGGTAAACTATTCGTTCTTTTCATTCCGTTATTTGCTCTCTTCCTATTCATCAAGATTGTGTGCTCCTTGTGCTGTGGCGACATGAATAACACGTGATTACTTTTTGGAATCACATGACCTATTGAGTCTGCGCAATCGATACCATCACGTCATCGTGAGTCTTCGTTTCAGCCTCGTGGTAAAAACGTCGAAGGTACGTTTTTCAGAGGAAGAAGGAGGTTGTAAGGGTTTTATTTAGAAATTTTGCATATTTTCCCCGTTTCTTCCTGTCTACAAAAGGCTAGTTGTGACAGAAAGTCTCATCATGGCTATGTCATTTGCCTTGGATCACGATTACTGCTCAGTGGCTCCATCTGACCAAGATTCCAAGACCGATACGCCGTCGACAGATACAGACGCAACGAGACCGAAGGCAAAGAGAAAGGAAGTTCTGTGTCCTAGAGTTGATCCTGACATGGAGCCGTTGCCAGTCGTTGAAAGAGTAGACCTCAATGCGAGATCAAGCTCGCTGTCTCCAGCTCATAGTATGGACAGTGGAGTAGATGCTGGCGTGGAAGATTTCTTGGTCGATTTTGCTACCTCTTGGGTTGACGAAGACTTCGGTTTGAACGAACAGGATATTAAAGATTTGGAAGCTCTTTTGGAAATAAGCGAAAACATTCAAGCAAACGAACTAACCTCTAACAATTGTGAAAATTCAGGTGTCGATGAGACTCGTCGAATCACAAAACCGAATGTTCAGTGTGGTAAAAAGCAGCAGATGTCGGAGGAAGACGACAAAGCCACCGCTGAAAGGAACAAGAGAAACGCCATTGCTGCTCGGGAGAACCGACAAAAGAAGAAGAAATACGTTGAAGGACTTGAGAACGATGTTGCTCAACTGAAAGAAGAGAATAGGACTTTGAAAACCCGCAACGAAAGCATGTCAACCATGATCAGAAAGCTATCGGATGAGGTGAAATACCTGCGAAGTGTTCTTGCGAACGAGAGCACAATTTCGCTTCTGCTGAAGAGCGTGGCCTCTACACCTGGCATTTCGCTGTCTTCTTCGTTGATGCAGTCGTCGGGAAGCGAAGGAAACGAAAAAGAAAACGTGGAGGAGGAGAGGCAGTATGTTACGAGAAGCAAGAAACGGCGGTCAGACGACGAGGCTACTCCAAGCAAGCGAACCCGCTCAAGTTCCTCTGGTGGTGTCTGTCTTCATGTGAACAACGGCAAAGTGTCCTTGGAGTTGTGCGCAAAGTGTGAGAGGAAAGCTACTCAAAGTGGATTCCTGTAAAATTTCAAACAAAATGTCGGTATTCCAGGCCAAGTATAATATTTCTACTTTTCTCAAACTGAAGTGTTGATGCGAATGATGCAGTGGAACAACGACCATAAACAGGGAATGAACCCAAGTGTTAAGGTTTTGAGTTGCAGAGATTCAAGACAGAAAACGATGAAAAACAACAAAAAAAGGAACCGCCAATATGTAATTTTCATGAATTTTTGAGCAGCACGCACTCGTCGTCTTTCTTTTTCTTTTCAGGTGCAGAACAAGATCAGATCCCATCCTCAAGTTATACATGTCGTGGACATTGACAGCACAGACTTCTAAACCGAAATGGTAAAGTATCAGATTCCTAGGATTTTGAAAGCTTGACCTTTAATAAGTTTAAGACAGGTCCTGATGCCCAATGTTACCGTCATTGTGAGTCAAAGTGGCAATGGCAGACCCTCGTTACTTTTAGTGTACATAAAATGAAAATTTAGTGTTCAGGGTTGCCAGCAAAGCTATTGTCTGACAGTGTCAAAATTGTTCTCAGCTGGTTAGATTCTCCAAGATACAACCATTTTGAAGCTGCATTGAGGACATTTTCTTGTTTTGAAAAGAAAGGAAAATTAACAATCTTGTGAATGAAAGGAACAGAAGGTATCATGATCTCAAGGTGTCATATTGAAACGTTTTTCAGGTGCTGCAGGGTTTGGTTGTGCTATGCTCTTACTCTTCAATTTAGTTGGGTGAATTTTTCCATTGTACATGTAGTTCATTTAATTGTACTGCCCTGTGTTATTTCCATTGGGCAGCCATTTACACTCTGTGTGTCGTAAGTTTTCACTGTGCTTATTATGAAGTTTCACGAATTGACAAAACTGAGAATTTAGGTCATAATTTTGATCATAGATAGCTTTCAAAACTAACTGAAAAGCTTTGATGGCAAGCACTACCATCCCATACAGTTACCTGGCCCATAATAGGGAGCTTAAGAAAACCATAACGGCAACAGCAACAGCAACGTCCCCAAACAAAAGGTTTAATGAGCAGAACAATGGCTGTGCATATGTGTTATAATTCTTGGTACATTCTTTGCTGTCCTCTGCAAACAATGTGAAGTGGCCAATTCTTTGTCTGGGGAATGTGAACCACCGTGGCTAATTTTTAAAATTTTAATTTCAAATTTACTGCTGTGTTCTGGGTTTAGTTTTGCGATAGTTTTGACAGTGATAAACAAAGTAAATGACTTTAGAGTATCATGAGATTCGTAGGTAAAGTATAATTCATTTTTTATTTAACGCTGTCCTTGCGTGGTCATTATGGTTTCTGAAACTCCCTAATAAACTTGTCTTAAACACTCAAAAGATCAAGCTTTATTTCGTCAATCTGGAAGACATTGTAACTGACAAACAGTCATTTTTCCTTTCATGCTTCTTAAAGCTGCATCATCTACAGGCTTTGGAGAGCCCCTTCTGGACTACTACTGTATATAGGTAATGCATATTCTGTAAAATAGATTAGTAATTGAAGACAAAGTGGCAAAGAAGACTCTCAAGATGACCATTAAGTTATGAATCAGTATTTTGAAGTTTCAGGAGATAGCCTTAAGGAGGTTCCCTTTGCGTTATTACAATTTTGGAATGTTCAGTTTTGGGTTAATGAAAAGATGGATGACATGTGTATGTGTTCAACTTGGTTTTGTAAAATCGTTCTTCATTTTGTATACCATTGTTATCCTGTTAAAAACAGCCACAGAATCATTTTGTACATATTAAGAAACCTTGGTGATCCAACGTAAGCTATTGCCTTTTTGCAAGACATAGCAAATAACAATTAAAAAAAAAATTAAATACTAAAATGTATATAAGGAGTGTATATAACAATATTAGAATTAAAAGGAGCTTTATTTTAATTAGACTACAGCGTTGTTTGGTGGCATAATAATTTTAATGTGTAATGAATAATTAATGGCTAATTTCACCTGCCCACAAATTATGCACTGTTTGTCAGAAGAAAAGGTCTTCATTAGGAACCTTTCACATGAAAATGTTTTTGAGCTGCATATCATTGTCATGGAAGTTGACTGTGCCATTTTCATGTGAAAAGTGTTTTCATGATCATGATGATGAGTTTTTTCTCAACATGCAGAAGGCAACCGGGAAAGAAATTCCTGATGTAACACCCTGACATGGACATTCATGGAAATATTCTCATTCTGCATGGCAGCAAGCTTTGCATAAAGTAGAGTCAAATTCTCCTTTCAAGGAATGTAATGTCTGGTGTGCATCAAATAGGCTGTTTTCGATGTATTAGAATTCTAACTCGGCTATGAGACTTGGGGAATGAAACAAAGGAAATTAATTATTCATCTGTCAACCTTGATGCAATTTCTTTTCATTCGTTCAAGCCTCCAAGGCAAGTTGGAATTTTGATTTAATGAAAATGGCCAATTCAAAAGGCACACTGATGCTTGGAGTCACAATGAGACATGGCTTTCATTGGTCATGGTCGGTGCATTCTGGGGAATATATGATCAAATCTGTCATTGGCTCTAACACCCAAAGGAATGCAGCCTGTATGTGAGCAGTTGTTGTTTTGGGAGGGACCATTGTGTGAGGAACCCAAACAATGAATGCAAATCAGACCAGTGATATTAACCCCACTGCATAATCTGGTCAGATGGGTATGTTCTGCTTCAGTGCATATGAGCAATAACACAGGAATGAAGTTGGGGTGGATACCTTTATGAATAATTTTCTACTTTTGTCCAGCCTGACGTTAACTTGGCAACCTTGTTCCTTGGATTCCAGGATAGTTCTAGTCAGTATATGGGGTAATCAGACCATTGTCTTAAATTCTAGGAGGCTGGGTAGTGATTCGATTGATTGGTATTTTGTGTTGTCTAGATCATATTGCAAAGTAAAATGAAATTCCATCTGTCCTTGGGTATCAACGTTCTCTCCTATTTGTGAAGTGGAATCCCATTACATTCCAGAGATACAGGGATATTGGGTCAATGAAGTTACAAAAATCATGAAAATCAGCAACATGCCCCAATGCAAAAGGGCTTTCTTCGAAAAAACCTGTTTTCAACCTTATCATGCATTGTAACTATCACCTAGCCCCTGATTTTAGCTTGAATTTGAACAATTTACATTGGCTGCCTGCATTCTTTGGGAGTAAACAACCAAATTAAGGCTCTAACTTGATTTCAGGTTCCCCTGCCTTTGCCTCCTTTGTTGCTGAGGACAGTCTCCAGGGAAGCAAAGGAGAGAAAGCCTGGTATCAAGGTTGAATGAAACGGGGCATTTATAGGGCTGGGGGGTGGTACTCGGTAAATCTTAAGCATGGAGTGTGGTGCTGTGACACTGAAAACCATCTCTAATTTGAAACCCTTCTCTAGACTAGGCACGAAGAACCCTACCCTATCCCAGACTAGCTATTACCCATGTGTAGTTCAACATGTGCCAACTAAACCAATATCTTGCAATGTCATTTCCAGTTTCAATTTCTTTTACAGAACCCCAGGTGAGAAACCCTGTTCTGTTCTAGACTAAATTTTTAATGCACTGGCCAATTTAATTTCTGGTGAATTATACCCTATCCTAGAATAAAACTGTCTAATTCTACACCCTCTCCCAGACTAAACTGGCTGAAAACCATACCCTTCACAGTGGCATACCTATATAGCTTGTAAATGGGTGTGCTCCCCCTAGGATGTATAGACAGCAGCCGGATGACAGACTTGCATCACAAGTTGGAGAGTGGCAGAGAGGATACATGCATAAGCTTTGGAGAGAGGTGAAAAAAAAAAAAAAAAAAAAAAAAACAGTCCAATACAGGCACGTGATCCATCTTGGGAGGGGTGGGGGTGTGGTTGAATTTAGGCTCGATTACCAGCTGCTGTTCGAAAAAGGAGCCCATGCTCCTCCCTGATCTTGTACAACACTTCTAAGAGCTACTCCTTCTCGTCCCCAGAGGCCACGATCCTTTTGGCCAGCACCAAGAATTCTTGGTGCTGACCAAAAGGAGTGCGGTCTCTGGGGACGAGAATGAGAGCTACTCTAACATCTCTCCCATCGTTATTAGATGAAAATGTGCGTATTGGGCTCAGGGCTGGGTAACCATGACGTATCCTCTTCGCTCCAGTTTACTATAATGCCTTATCAGTGTTATTATTCCTGGATATTTATGACAGACAGGAATTTTTATCCAGTCAACAGCAATTTTCAGTCCATCATGGAAAAACTATTGATCCACCAAGAAATGAGCATGAAATGATGTAACATCGAAATTAAATGGGGTTGAACCTGATTACCATACCCATTGAACGCCATCACCGCGCTCCGAGCGCCGACGGGAGCTTGAGAATTTTCGCGTACGTAATACATGAAGCATGTAGTGGGTCGTAAAGGACTGTGGTATGAACAAGCAAGATGGCGGGGATTTCACCTGATAGCGTGGAGCCCGTTTTGTTATTTTGTGACACATTTAGCCATCCAGAAAATGAGGTAAGAGTTAAAAAATTTATGCCTATCTCCGAGGTTCTTTCAGTTACATCCATAACTTGCAAAATCTTAGTCGGGACAGTTCACATTCGTCGTGTATGTTCGCAGATACAACCATAAATTTAGGCGCCGCTCTCTCGACCTACAATGGACAATGTACAATACCATTTATTTCACCTCGAATTTATAATAGCAAAATTGCTAATATCTTCGAAGAAATGAACAAATAAAATAAGATGGATATGGAATAATAAAATAAGTATATAAAATTATATACAGTCCCTTTTTTATGCAGTGCATACAGTGCTAAGCACTCGACCAGATGCGGTTGTTCAGTTCTTCATGTGCAAAGCCTGAACACGTTGAAGGAAAAGTGAGAACTGGATAGTTAAAAGTTAAATAAATCTGGACAGACAAAGATAGAAATCAAACTATGGTATCTATAACTTTAGGAAATGCATCTTGACTTGGTGAGCTTTCCGAGACCAGTCTGTGTTCAAGAAGTAAGGGTGATACCAGCAGGACACAGAGTACACGCTGCAGTCAGTGAAAGAGAGAAAATGGGGTAAGTTAGACCAAGAAAACTTGATATACTTAAGTTCCTTCTCTGGCGAGGGAAATTTGTACCATTTTTCTTTTTGTTAATAGTCTGATTAACAAGACAAGCCAAGCCAAGCGGCCATTAGGCTGGTGCTTTAATCTCCAATTTTCGAAGTATGATGTGGCTAGGAATATTTGTCCACCCCCCTCCCTCTCACCCCTGGATAGGATACTACTATTTCATCATGCAAGCTTACCTCCAGCTCTAAAAGGTTGTTCATATCCATGTACCACCTGGGTGGAGAGAGGCACTGTGTGAGTACAGTGTCTTGCAAACCTCAATAGAATTCCAAAAACATGAGATAAACTTGCTATTTAAGGTTGAACATCTTGGTAGATTTTAGAGTAGATGGCAGGGTAGTGATGGTAGGCAACTGCTGTCACTGCCTATTCAGGTTTGTTTAACTCACATAAAAGGGAGAATACTTTGTCCAGTGCTTCAATTTCATTTTTCAGGTTTGCGGTTACTGGTCAAATCATGCAGTTTACTAATTTATTTGATATCTGTATTTTTTTTTCTCATAGGGAGACTCATCCACCTTCTTTTAAACTGGACTTATTTATTCGAAATCTTGACAGACCTTCAGATGTAGTGTTTGAAAGACTTGGACAGTAAGTTACATTGTCCTTTGTTAAAAATGGCATGTCAAGGATGAAATAATTATGCATATAATCACATAAGAGGAAGAAAGCGGCTTTAATTTGATATGCGCCTTTGAAGTGAAATTTAGGATAAGGTTGATAGGTACCAGTACTGTTGCTGGTCAAAAACATTTTGTTTGGTCATGCTTTTTGGGGTGGCATATGAAACTTTTGTGTTACATTTTTTTTGAGAATGTGCAGTTCTGTCAAGCTTTGAATCTGCTTGTGGAGTGCTTTTTGCTTCAGTACATGTACATCTCCCTTGTTAGTAGTAGTACATGTAGGTACATGCGTTTGGGTTGGTATCACCACATGACTGTTTTATTACTGTGACTGGCAGTGATGGTGCCTGATGGTTACCACTGTTAAGGTTGACGTGGATATACAGTGTCCTGCATGCTCTGCTCAATGCTTGTACAACATGTCTCTTGCCTGGCACCACCATCCCTTAGGCACCTCTCCCAAGTTCATGACAGTGAATTTAGGGTATTGTAGAGAGGTTTCAAGAACCTATTTAAATAAGAGTCCTTTAATTGTTGAATTTTTCTCTTCTAGACTAGAGTACAAAGAGCCAAATAACTTCCAACTGGTTACGTATTCCAAGGTAGGGTTTTATCAGTAAACCTGAGCTTTATTTATGAAGTAGTACATTTATTATCATTCTCTTCAATAGGAAATCAACCCTATGGAACAAGTTAAAAATAAATATGATAAATTAATGTTATTTCAGGCATTACAAATTATATGACTACATTGTATTAAACCTTCCAAGAATAACTTTATATGAGTAATGCTTATACATCTGACATGCAAATTACTATAAATTAAAATGTATTTTTTCATTGATAAAGCAGAGCTTCTGTAGTCTACTTTAATATGAAAAATATGTATAAGTTTAATATTTTACTCAGAATTACCCCCAAGAAATTAGCTTGTATTGCTTTCTCTCTTCTCACAAATGATCCTCATTTCTCTGTTTATTATCATGATTAGGGTGCAACAGATGTTGTTGTTCTGCGAGGATGGTACAATAGAATCACTATCAGCTTGTATGGTTATTTTACTGATGTTAATCAGCGTCCTCAAGAATCTCGCCCTGAACCAAGAGTTGAGAGACCCCCAGTTATTGTTGAAACAAGGGCACCTGAGAGAGACACTGAAAGACTGGACAGAGAATCTGAAAAAGCAGCTCATGAAAGAGTTCCTGAGCGGGCTGAAAGAACTCATGACAGAGGCCCAGAAAGGCCTATGAGAAGAGAGAGGAGTGCTGAAAGAAGCACTTCTGATTCAGGCCCTAGTGAGAAGGGTACAGATGAAAGGGTTCCCGAGAGATCTTCAGAATCAAGGGACAGGCGAGAAGAGCCATTGCCTTTAAGAGAAGAGAAGAGAGTTGGGAAAGACAAGGAAAGAACTCCTGTGAAGTCACCATCAAAGCTGAAGTCTCCTCCAAGATCTCCTGAAAGTGTCACTGCAACTATTGGTGAGAGTACTGCTGCCAAGCCAACAACCCCTCCAGGGTCCCCAAGGGAGGAGGTATGCAGTAGATCAATGTTTTTTCTGCTCATTAGTGGAGCCAGACACTGTCTTTATTATGTATATGTACTTAGTGAATACTTAATGCCCAACATCATTTACACCTTGTAGATGTTCTGGAAAATTTTATTAACTGCCTATTATTTTCATTTTAACCTCCTCAATAAACTTAGTGATCTCTTACCCGGAGATTAGAAACTATTTTATTTGTGTTAAAAATAAACTGACTTAAAATTGTTGTAGCATTTTGTTATTTATCAGGACTCGAAGAAAACCTTGAATTCCAGCTTGACCTTGGGACAAGAAGCTCTCAAATTGTGCTTGCGCAAGTCTTAGTTTGCTCTTTAGTGCTTTAGATGGTGGAAGACTTGCCTGATCCCTTACCCATTGGAGTAGTGTGAATGAAAAGCTACTTGCCAAGAAGGAAAATCTACTTGTCCTCAGTGATCAGATGGCACTTTTTGCGAGCCCTGTCTATGTGAGAGTAATTAATGCAAGATTGTTTCCTTAGCAACCAGCTGGTGAAGAATCTGGAAACCAGTCTCCTGATGAATTGTTTGAGCCACTCACACCTGACCGATCTCCATCAAACTTGTTCATGTCTGATGAAGAGGAGGTTGACGAGCCAGTAAGTAATAACCGAATACTGTTTTTACTGTTGATAATTTTGTAAATACCTATTGCAAGGGTTTCATTTTGTTTCTTTTGTGATTCACATTTGTGGTGCCAAGTTTTAAGAACACTGTTTGAATATTTCCAGAGATATCGTTTATTCAGTATTTTACCACTTTTTTGTTGCAAACAATACGACATCATCACTGATCTAATTTGCATAATGGAAAAACATCTATCTCTAAAATGAAGAAAGATATTTCAAAAAGAAAAACACCATTCTTCTCTATTTTGAAAGGCCTTTCAAATAAGCAGAAATTATTTTTCATGTCATACACACTTTAAGTACCAAATTGACTGGCTGGTTTCACCATCTGAAGGAAAGTTTTTTCTTCTAAAGAAGTTTTGGTCAAAAAGTTTTGCTTGCCCATGAAAACCAGTTGTACTCCTGTTGAAAACATTGATAAAATCCCTGCCTGTGGACGTTTTGAATTTTGAGGATTTCATGAAGACTGCAATATGGATTGCATATTTTTATGACTAGCTCACACTGGTGGCTTAGCAACATATTGGCAAAACCACATTAAATGTAATTACAGATATGTGATTGTTATTACTGGTGTGGGTAATGCATCATAGTGACATAGTAGGAACGAAAAGATATATTAAGCATGAAATGGCATAAAGAAACAACTGATCTTATCATCAAGTTGTTATATTATGAACCAGGGTAAGCAAAGACATTTTGCACTGATTTGTTATCTTATTGTGAATCATGCATGTAACAAATGGAGTCTTAAGGCAGAGTCACAGCAGATTCATTCATGAAGTAAGTTTGTATCACAGGGCTGTCACATAGGTATTTGAAGCTGGCAGCTTTATTGTTGAAGTAGGTTGCTGATTTTGCCACGATTTTTGAAGAATCAGACAAATATACCAGCAGCGTAATGCACTGAGATCATGAAGTAGACGGCAATTTTTGTCAATAGCCAGCTACTTTTGACAACCCTGGTACCAGAATAAGCAGGCTTTTGAGTTGTTTGGTGCTCAAGATGTTAGCATGTTTAAGTGGCAAGTTGAAAAATGTGTGCAATAAATGAGTTTGTTTAATTTTAAGTTTAACATTTTTGCAGGATGGTTATGAAGAGATCCTTAGTGATGAAGAGGTATGTATCTTGTTCATGTATGTATGTCTGATGTAAAGTTACAGTTAACAGCTGCTTCTGGGAACATGTTTCAAAAACTGTTCAAAGATAGATTTTGCTTGACGGAATGATGGTTACAGTACATAAGAAATTACAAGAATGCAGATTAAAACTTATTTAGCAATTCAGCTAAACCGGAAAAATTCGATCCCTGGAGTATTTCATGTGACATATCTTCTGGTCACATAAGTTTGATAATATGTTTAATTTTCTTAGGAGTGAATTAACCTGTGTGTTTGGTGTTTATTAATGCAATGCACAGGTCAGAACAAAATAATCATTTGAATTTTGTAACAAATCGTCTATAATCTTCTTTGTAAATAGGATATGGATGATGGAACTCTGGAGGATGCTGTGAGTTTTAGAAATGATTTATTGTTCTTGACGCTTAAATATATATCTGCCCCCCAAAATCAGCCTATTATTTTTTCTTTTATCATAACTGTACATTTGAGCAGAACTTCTTTTTCCCTCTCTGACAGAATTTGCTCAAAATGTCACTTAATAGTTACATGTATTTACTCATTCAGTCTGGTTATTTTGCTTAATTCAGGATGTGCATTTTGGTGATTTGGATCTTTACAGTGAAGATGCTTGGATGTCAGTGTCTGTTAGTTTCAACCCTTACCAATGTGACTTGTCACCCTTGACTGTAAGTTACAGTGTACTTTACTTACTAATGGCTGTGCATGTACTTTCAAGTACATGTAGGGTTTACCAAATGCCATGTGGCAGTCTTGAGCAACATGTAAACAAGGCAAGGCATTCAGGCTGAGTGGAGCCTGGAAACATTGATGCATGCCGTACACTGTGCCATGTTGTGTGACAATGTAAAATAGATGATGTTTCATTTTTCTCCAACAGTCAATTATATAAATTATAAGCATATCATGATGGCACATTATCAAGCATTTAATATTTTGATGGCATGTCGATTATAGCTTCCAGCTCAATTTCAATTCTAATCAATTGTTAGCTTCCCAGTATGCACATGGAATGTGGTCCATCCAAAATAGAGTGACGTCGAGTTCGACAAGTGCCAGTTGCTTTGTTCTGTTTGTATGACTCAGCATACAGTCATGTAACTAATCATTGCGTCTAATACTACATGTATGCACAACAGAACGTTTTCTAACCAATCGGTGGATGTGTTGGATATTTACAATGTATTTAGCGCTATATAAATTTTATTATTATTATTATTATTATTATCATCATCATCATCATTATTACTATTATTATTTGTGCTGGTTTTCTACTCATCCTGTTTTTATACCACTCTCAGGATTAAGTGCAAAGCACAACGTATCCCTAAATAATACTGTCTTGAGCATAAAAGTTAAAAGAGAATTTAATTCACTCCAAGCAAACAGGGATATATGTCTACTTTCTTCTCCAGACATTTGCTGCACCTGATTGCACTGAGTATGAAAAGGCCATATTGAAAGCTATAGAGGATTCAGGTATGGTTTGATCTTGAGTACATGAACTGGGGATGGTCAATAGTCCTTCAAAAACCATGGGTCCTGAAAATTTTTTGTTGAATTTCATGGGTCTTGCAGTCTTGATCTTTTTCAGCTGCTATGTGAATGTTCATCTCGCAGTCTTGATTTTTTCACAAAGCTCTCACCAATTTGTTGGTTTGTCTTTATCATTGATGTCTGAACATCTCAGTCTTGCAGTCTGAACATCTTGCCCTTGTGTTTAAAACATTTGAGGTCTTGGTATCACAATTTTAAAAGTCAGAACTCACCTTCTCGTAAGTGTCACATTTACTCTTCACTATCCCTAGTACTGGTCAAACAGGCATGACAAGTAGACATGCCATGTTGCTACTGTCACTATTTCCATCTTACCGTAGGTTCCTTTTGTGTGGATTGGTTTCTACCTTTTTTTGTAATCATATTGGCTTAAATTCGCTTGGTTGATTGACTGTTTTCTTTTTCCAGATGTAGTAGATGATCAGGAAATCAATTTGGTATGTAAAATCAATTGACCAAACTTTACCAAATGTATTATTGAGTGACTGTAGAAGATGGAAGAAACTTGACAAGTGGTATAAAAGGTTTTTTTCCTCTACATAGGGGCAGACATTGTTTGAACATGTGGAGATGTGCTGCACTTCAGAGAGGAATATAAAGTGAGTGGAATGATAAATTTCATATTTCTAGCACTTTCCTCAACTTTTATGTCTACATGTAGTTAAAAGCAAAATTTTTCAACTAGTAAAACCAAAACCTGTTTTGGCTCAACAGATGGATTGAGCAAATAGAAGAAATACCTAAACTTCTGATTCCAGGGCTGGTAAGTTAGTTGACATCTTTTTAGATTTGGTAAACTATGAAATAATAGTCAAAAGAGTGAACAGCAAGCAACATTTGGTCAAGGCAAAATGTAATAATTATATAAATAATATTTAATTTTTGTTTCAAAAATTGTGGTCATTCAAGATTGGTTCTGCTCAAATTCCTACACTCTTTCCAACAGTACCTCTTTGTACTTAGTCATGTTAATTTGGGATGCCTTGGGTATTGGAAACGTCTTGAGCAACTTTTAAGAGTAGATGGATAACTTAATAATCCTGTCTTGAAGTTGCTTAATATAAATGCAATTTAATTCAGTACATGATGTTAATTTAAGATGATCATGAATTTCGTTTTTATGTTGCAGGCTTATCTTGCAAGGACTGAGCAGAAAGAAGGTTTGATTATTAAAATTTATTTATACATATATGTAAAAAAAAGACAATTCACAAAAATAGGATTCTTCAGTAAATAACAGTTTTTGATGAGTAACCATGAGACAGGCTGTTGTATGAAACCCTCAGGTTAAAAACTGTAATTTAGTTTAAATTAATTGGATTTGTTGTAATTGCAAATAAAATTTCAAAGAATGAACCAAGAGAAAAAGATGAAAATGGATCTCAAGTTCTGCACAAAAAGTGAGAGAAAAGTAATCTTCAAACTCACTGATAATTTATCAAATTAAAACAAAGGAACTCATAATTACAACAGCAACACTTGTTTGGAATAGCTGATCTTAATTACCATTACAGTTTTAATTCTCAATTTAATTAGTCCTCATTTTCTTTATTTGGAATTTGATAGATCTTAAATACACTGTTGTTTCATCACAGAATTTCTTTAAAATACTCCCCCTGTTTTCACAGGAGTGATGAGAAAGCTCATTGAGTGGATCATGTATTCCTTGGATATTGAGATGGCTCAGAAACTTCCCATAGCGGTGAGTTCTGACAAAACCACAGAAACAGTCTGGGAACGTGAGAAATTGTACAGGAAAAAAAAAATGCTCAGATAACTCTCAAGTGAGCTTAAATTCAGCTGCAACAGTTTCTTTAACACTAAAAACATGGAGTTCATGGAAAGGAGGCATATAATTATTTATTTCTTAATCATACAGGTGTTGTATTTTACTGGAGGTTTGACTGTATAATCCTAGCTTTGGTTATTGTTCTTCCTCAGGCTAATATTCGATTGATAAAGGCAGGACTCAAGCTCGTTGGTGCAATGTGTTCTTGTGGATCAGATGTTGCTTCAGTTCTCATTGTAAGTTGTTCATTGATTTGTTTGTCCCACAGGCCTTGTAGTAAAAACTTTATACAGCCACATTATTTTTGTTTTGTCAGTGTTGGATTTTTCTTTAACACCTAAGATGCTGCGTGTCATCCAGTTTTTAGCACCTGCAATGTAGTCTTGTTAGCTGTGTAAGACCCACATACATTGATGAAGCAACACAAGCAGGATTGCAATGTGCAATCTTTTTTTTCCTTTCATCTTGGCAGGAAGCTGGAGTTCAAGAGACTCTTGGTAAACTTCTGACTACAGAACACATGTCATCTTCAATGAAACTCCTAACCCTTCAAGGTTAGTCTTTGGTGAATTTTGTTGTTTCAAATGTAATAATATCAAGTTCCTTGATCCAAGGTTTCTTGTGAGGCTACATAATGTCAAACTAGACTTTTCCTAAACTATTCAAGATGGCCTTATTCTTTTTATTTCATTAACAGATTTCTTAACTGTTACCCTGGATTTTATCTGTAACTAAAGGTTTTTCTCATATCTTTTTATTGCTACATGACTATAGCTATCAACAACACCACAGATTCTTATGTTGGGATGGAACATTTTCTTGGATGGGATGCTGATGACAAGGTATTGTAAATAACAATATTGAATTTGATATTCATTAATTGCAATATTTAGAGAGGAAGTCACATAAGCCTTAGCTGGTTTTTATGTAGGTCCTCCATCCTAGCCGTATTGGAATTTGGAGAGTTGGTTTTGTGGAGGAAAACCGGAGAATTAATTGAATTTTGATCTGTCTAGGAGAAAGAAACTACTGAGGGAACTGAAGTTAAACAAGAATCCCAAAGTTACCAACAGCTTGTTGACTTTCTACTGGCAGATCAGGTATGGTAAAGTCTGCATACAAGCCAAGTGGCCCATCAGGCCAGAGCTTATCCCTGTTTCTGTAGCATGAAGCAACTAGGACTATTTCTACTCCCCCCTGGATGGGATATACTAGTTCATCGCAGGGTTACCTCCCAGCATTTAATTCGCTGGTACCCCTTGTTTATACACCTGGGTGGAGAGAGGCACTGTGAGAGTAAAAGTAATAGTCTTGCCTTAGAACACAACACATTGTCCTCTTCCAGAGCAGCTTGAACCAAGATCTGGATCTTTAGCCTACAGTTCTCTTAGGCTGTCTCCTTTTGTCCTCCTTGGAAATTTAATTGAGCAGTTTCAAGATGGAAGTTTATTTTGTTGCTTGTGGTAATCTCTGTTTAATTTTCTGTTTGAATCAGACTGTGCGTGTGGTAGAAGCTGCCTCTGCTTTGGCCCGTAAAGTCCACTTGTATGAATTATTAGCACTTTTCCAGAAAACAGTTGACAAGTAAGTGACCATGTTGCATCTTATCTAAGCATTTTTTCCTATGACAAATTGTGTTGAGGTGGGGGGGGGGGGGGGGAGGGGAGGGGGTGTGCTCCTTGAAACCCTTACTCTATTTCAGACTGAGATTTGTGGTTTTTTGTACCCAATTTCAGACCTGACCCAAAATTTGAATTTTTAGACCTTAAATATAACCTTAAAGAAGCAGCAGCTTCTAAAATCACAAGAGTCACAAATGAAGCTTTATTTCAGACCAAACTGGTTATAATCTACACCCTATTTCAGACCAAAAAGCACTCAAAACTATACCCTTTGTTACAGCACTTACCTACATGTTGCCCTCATAGGGGAGTCCCCCCCCCCCCCCCCCCCAGAATACGCCAAGTCCATTTTCTACATGTCTATTGTATGTTCATTCACCCAGTCCATCTGTCAGTCTGTTGGTCCATCTGTTCATCAGTCCATTTCTCTGTCTGTCTTGGATCATCGTCCATCAACCAACAGTCATTGATACATTCATCAGTTACAAAAGAGCTCTGAAAATAATAATCTACTATTAACACTGTATTCACTCTTTGTGCAGAATTGTTGAAACTACTCCTAGTCCTAGACCTCCAGATGTGGAAACTGATTCTGCCGGCGAGGGAACTGACAGAAGGGAGACAACTGATATCATGTCACCTGACCCTGACATTGCCATGGATACATCAGGGGTGGTCCCTGGAGAGCACGATCAAACTCTTGATACTGAAAAGATAGAGATAATAGCAAGCACTCTGGAGGAGATTTGTACATTCCTTAATCAGGCCCAACACTTGATAGTAAGTGCTTTATTTCTGGTAATCTGTATGACATTGCTAATGTGCTACAAGGATGTACTGAGCACATATAATGCCCTGATTATGAAAATCATATGTGAGCAACTGTAACGCTGGAGCAAAAATTGTTGATGCATAATAATGAAACTGCTAAAGAAACCGCAAGGACACAATATGGCAAAACATCTTTTGTTACTCATGGTGATGTCAGCATGCACTGCAATGACAAAGGAATCCGCAGTAAAAGAATGAAATTTATCAACATACTTTGTAGTGGACAAATGCATAGCAACACTAAGTTGCTACATGTACCATCATTGCAGAATGTGAAACTGAAAAAAAAACTTGAAAACAACAATATGAAGAACTTACAGGAGAAAGTTTTGTGTATCGTGAGAAACATCATTATTTTTTTAAAAGAAAAATTGTAAAGAAACAATACAATTTATTCTATGTGTCCAATTGAAGCTGTAGCTTTTTAGTTCTATGACCACAACTATGATTTGAGTGATAAGTACAAAGTGTTGTTTTTTTACCAGGTACAGTCTCCTGTGAAGGCATTTCCCACCTCAGCCAAGATCACAGGATTTGACTCTTCCCCCAAGGATCCCTACCCAGTATTGTTCCACCTCTTTAAGGCTCGGTAAGCTAGATCCAAACCAGTCTCACGATGGTGTAGGTAATTATTGTCAGAGACATAATAGTCTGGTGAGTGTGCTGGATTCCAGCTTCAGAGTGTTGGGTTTGATATAACAGTGCATGGTTTAGTTCCATGAAACTGTTAAAGCAATCTGGAAAAAAAGGGACAGGCTAACTAGTGACGGTTTAACATTACATTCAGCCGGAGCAACCAAAGTGCTGCCTGTGTGTTCCAACTTGGTTTCCTAGCAGATTTGAAATATGGTATTTGAAATACATGTACAGTACTACTGTTAGTTCCATTTTAAGAGTTCAGTGTCTGTATGGAAGGAGCTCCTTATAAAAATAAATAAGGAGTTGCTTGAGGGTTGTTTTCACAAATTTTTCTTTCCCTTTTTCCAGTCGTCTGCTGGAGTCTATTTTGATTGTGATGTCTTCAACAGCCGGATGTCATCCTTCAGTTTTTGCTCCCATCAGAGACATTTTCTTTTCGTTGCTGCAGTCACAGAGAGGTACAGTACATTGTATGATTCTGTTTTGCCAGTTAACCTTGCCATTATGGTAACATCTCACTCTTAATTCTGTGGTTTGCAGGGTTGCTGTTTCTGTCATCACATCCTGATACAATCAATGGTCTAATTCGTGTCCTTACTCAAACAACTGTGAGTAGTTTGTACACAGAAATGTACAGGTTTTTGTTTGTGTTCTTCTTGTGTTTTCTTTGTGTAGTCAATGTGATTTTGATTTTGAGTCTGATTTCAGGAAGCCGACATTCACCACAGTGATGCAGCTCCACTGAATGTATGTATTTATTTTTAAACAGACAAGTAAAAACTGTTAAAACTCATCAAACAAGAGCTAATTAGTTTAAACTCTAAAACTAATTAAAACTAATTAATTCATAATTATTGAGATGGTGGCGAGCAAAATGGTGATTTTTTTTTGCAGTTTTGTCTACACCCGTACTGTGTGAATGATGCTGTATACTTAAGATCTTTCAGTAATTTCGTCATCTTTCATAGAAATTTCATTTATGTGGGGGAATGATCATAATCCAAAACCAAAATACATGTACACGTAACATTCTATACAACGAAGTAAAATGTCTCAACTTGAGGTAAAAAGGGACAAACAAATTCTAGTGGAATTCTGTCCTCAAGATTATGGACTGCTGTTTATTGTATTACTGTATTTACTTATTTCCTAGATCAAGGAAGTACATGTCTATTGTATCACTAGACGTACTGATCCACATTTGATTTATTCCATGTTTTTATATTTCCAGGAAATCCTAAGAGACACTACAGTAGCAGACGCTTGTACTCCTCAACATCTTGGACTTCTATTGATTTATCATTTACAGGTGAAGATACAAGATAAAATTTGACTAAGTCACTACATGTACAGCCCAACCCTTATTAAACGCCAGCCCTATTAGGCAGTCAGTAATCAAAGTCCCGATGAGGGCTTTTCTAGCTATTGTTTTAAGCAGCCAACCTCTTTTAAGCGGCCACTATCCATTTCCCCACGGGTGGCCATTTAATAGGGGTTGAACTGTATTGCAAAGCATCTTAATTTGCTGATTGTGAACAATGTCTATAAGGGTTAATAATGTTATTTCCCTCGTGATCCTTTGTTATAGACTCTCCAAGCTGTAGATCAGTTGCTGACTTCTCTATCTCCAGGTACACTGTATGTCAACTTTTGGAAAAAACTGTGATGTGTTAGATTTCAGCATAATATTATTATTGTGCTGAGAACTTTGGAGGAAGAAAATAAAATAGCAGGTCTGAGGCGACTTCTATGAAGCTTTTGAAACCTCTGAGGAGTTTTCATAGCTTACCTTATTATAACTGCTGTTATGTAGGTACTTCATGTCACTTCATTTCCTGACTGCAAAGATCATTTACCATTACAAGACTTTCATTTTCATTCGTTGAACAATCGTGTTTGTTTTAAAACATGTCGGTAAAATGTGACCTGTCTTTTTTTGTTGTTGTTTCTCAAGTTTCATTGTATAAAGGATGAAGAGTAGCAGTACAGTTATTACTTACCATAATTTGTAAACAATGTATTATAATTGATGACTGACAATAGCTTTTTCTTCAAGGTTTGCTGCCAAATGATATGGATGGTGCAGACACTTTGTCTACTTTACATACTCTCTACTCCATGACTTTTACTGCAATTGGTGAGTGCTAAGAACAAGCTAGCATCGTAGCAAACTGTACATGTAGCTCTGGAAGTATCAAGAGTCATTATGACATTCTACTGTCATTTTTGGTGGGACTGTACTTTCAGTGTGTTGCCCTTTGTGGGAATGCTACTTTGGTATTAGAGTTCCAGACTGTTTTAAAGGCAAGGTGTTCAATGGGACATTCCATTGGGTCAATGGGTTTTAGTTCTCAAATACCATCAGCTGTTTTCCATTGACTTGTTAGGTCAGGAAGCAGATTTTCTTGGGTTTTTGACCCAAGAACCTCTGTTGTCTGGAACACTGTATTTTCATGGGACTGTATGTTCACAGGGTTTCTGCTTTAGGGGATTCAACCTTAATGGGACAACCAATTTCAGGGGGTTGGCACCTTTTGTGGGTCTGCCGCTTTCAGCTTCTACTTCAAAGGTGGTCACTTTTAAGTGGCCAGAATAAGTATTTATTTCATTAAACAGATGTCAACTAATTAATTTATTTTATTAGCATGACCCTGAACAGCTGGTTCAAAGTGAAACAATCTAAGTAGTAAATTCATCTTTCCAATTTTTTTTTGTTTACCAGGTAAAGCTGCAGTGATTTCTGTTCTCAGTCTGGACACTAATCTTAGGTCCCTACTGCCATTTGTGGAATCCACAGGTAAGTGCCTCACCTTCTCTGTGGCTGTTAAACATTTCTTTTCCAGTAGTCTGTTTACAGATTGCTTGATTGATTGTCATTCAGTCCTTCACTGTTAGTTGTGAGAATTCGGTGATACACCAAGACTTGTACAGGTAGTATCCTCTGGTGGTCTTGGCTTCTATCACCCATGCGCATGTACTGAGCATTACATTGCTTTATGAAATGTTCAAGAAATCACATTTTCTACTTTTGCCAGTGCGTGTTGCATTGCCAGTATTTTTTTGGGCATGAATCATCGTGACCGCACATATCTGTGTGTTTCTTAGACAAGTCATGTTTTGGTTTATTTTGCATTTTGATTAGGAGATGCAAAAGATGATGCTAAATTAAAGAAGTGTGTCTCCACAAGATATGCCACTGTGTTGATTCTTTTAACAATAAAATGTGAGTATTATAAGTCCTTTCTACTGAATTTTTTTAGGTAGTTTTAGAAAAGATTGCTACGTATCAATCAATTTGGCTCTGTTCTTGTGATATATGTTTGAAAACTTGTTTTCCTTGGCAGTGTCCGAGAATGTTGAAATGTTATCAAAACTGGCTCCAAGACTCTTAGCTGTCACTGTAAGAGGTAAGAGTTTATCAGAATGAACATATTACCATTGATGTTATTAATGTATTGAAATTATGATCAATAGGCTTTGGGACAGTAAACAGCATTTATATGTGAAATAATTTAATGTTCTGTCTGTTAATTTTATTGCTTTACTCTGCTGTCCATTTTGAGTTTTGAGTTTTTCTTTGATTATTGATTATATCTTTTACTATTTTCTCTCAGTGGATGCAGATTCTTCAATCACTGAACTGGGCCACTGGTTGGTCGCACTGAAGGACATCAAGTTTGATATGTCAAGCATCACCAAATTAGTGGAATTTGTGAAAAGGTAGTTTTTTGAAAAGTTAACTGAAGACAAAGTCTGTGTCAGATTTCTTTACGTTTTCCTGATATTAAGTTCTGACAGCAGCTACATGCACTTGATAGCTTTTTGTAGATATGTAAATATCCAGAATCCAGAATCTGAAACAAATTTTGGAAAGACTCTTTTAGTGAACTATCTTCATAAGTATTGAAATACCACTTGATTGTGCTAGTCAGGCAAACCATCATTCAGTTGTGGTCAGCGGCCTGGCCCCAGTTTTTCGAAGGCTGGATAGCGCTATCCACCGAATAAATTGCTATCCAGTTGTGTAACGTCAAACCATTCTGTTTTTAGTTGGGAGACAAGATGTTGTTCATTCACAATATAGCTAACTTGTTTCTGATTTCATTGTCTTTAGCCAGTTAATTGAGATTAATAACACTCCAAGCATAGCCTGTGGAGTGTTGATGGCTCTTAGAGTTCTCAGATATCTTGGCTGTCCAGCTGACAATTCAAGTGTTGGTGAAGGTAAGTTTCGCTGGGTCTTGTGAAGTGTACTAGAGTGGATTTTTCATGGCAGTTGTTCAAGTAAAACTTATCATTGTAGACAACCATAGCTTCCCATTCATGACCGAAATCTTTTCTCTGGAAACATAAACACAAGGCCAGGGTTTTCCGAACGTTTTGTTTTGCAAATTTGGTGTCATTTATGCGGTTAGTCTTTTGCGAATCATGTAATTGACAATTCAGAACTTGAAGGACAAAGGTGAAACTGTTATGAATTATGGAAGGAGGAGCATAGCGCAAGTCTGATTTCATTTAGTTTTGTTTTCTGAATGGCTGAAAAAAGAACTCTCTTTGAAAGGTGAGAGCATGTAGTGTAACCTTGTTAAACCAAACTTTCTGAACACAAAGGAAAGCAAACACGTTAATCATGATTTATGATGAGTGGGAAGAATTAACTTTACAACAAGTCGCTCTTGGTTGACTATCAATCTGGTTTGTGCGCGTTCGGTTTTCTAAGGTGAAAAGATATTTTTTGTCACCTTGTTTGTTTTGAAAGCGATGTTTCCTTATTTATTCACCGGTGAATTTTAGATCCATACTCAGATCCAAAGAAGTACATTTTGCCTTAACTTGCTGACCGTTATTTCAGTTGATTGATTTTGAAAAATTATTTCAATTCCTTTCCACATTGCAGTAGTTCAGAAAGATTTGAACCAAAACTTAGCTTGTATTGAGTTGTTCTCTGCAAATGCCATGGATGTCTTCATCAACACGTTTCAAAAACTCGGGGAGTTTCTTCTGCGGCCTTGGAGACAGGGACAACCCCTGCACACTGGTCCACCCCTAGTCATGGTCTCCATGGTAACACCTCTTCTGGCATTGGTGAAAACTCTATTGATAGAGCTGCTAAACAGCGGAAAGTACCAGTTTAAAGATGCAAGGCTTATGAAATCGCTGATGGTACTTCACACAGTGATGTGCACGGCTCCCATGACAGGACAGCTAAGCAGTCTTGCCCACAAGGTGTGTGGAAAAACATTTTAGGAGGGGAGTGGGGGGGGGGGGGGGGGTGTATAGGTGTGGGCGAATGTTGATGTGTGCCTGGAAACAGCGTTGTTTGTGTGTGTGTTTTCCCGGATATGTGATGTGAGAGGTTGTAAGTGAACAAATTATAAGCTACGCTAGAGAAATAATATTACTTTCACTTTAGTTTACATTGGTTTAATCTCACTGTAGTTCTATGCACGTGTAGATTGCCCATGTTAATATTTATATTTGGTGCTGGTAGCTGATCATGAGAAGTTAAGTTTACTATATCCCGTCAGCTCACTCAGTGTGAATCCTATATTCTGTGGTCTGCCATTTTGAAATTATCCTGTTGATATTAAGTGTGTTTTACCGGCGTTTATTAGCACAGCCTGCGCTGCCTGTAGTACTGACTTATTGTATTTTTTTTTTTCGTTTTCTCTCAAAGATCCAGGGTGAAATCGTTGATGTGTTTATGACATTCACGAGGCCAATCATTCAGTCAGCTGATCACGAGGAAGGTATACGATTAATTATACCAGAAAAATAAGTCGTGGCTAAATTATGACGCGAATTAGAGTCATTTATGCACGTTTCTGCCAATACCTAACCTGCGATCAAGCGCTCTCTCTTTTTTTTTTTTCAAAAAAACAAAAAAAAAACAAAAAAAGGAAAGAAAGAGCGCCTGATCGCAGGTGAGCCGATACCAACAAACTCAGACTCAGAGCTCTAGCTTGTATAAATGGGGCAAAATATTACTTGGCTTAGCGGTAAGTTGTTTTCATTGTGAATTGGCGTAATTGTTACAGACGATGTGACGAAAATGAGGAGATTACCACGCAATGGGCTTTTAATCCAAATCTTATTTTTCTTGTATAAATAGTCCTGTTTTCTCTGCGTGTTTTCTCCACTCGCATAGCTCACCGATCGAGGCACTGCTATTACATATAGTATAAAAGCAAGTGACTTAACGCTATCTCGCTCTGAGGCTTGTATCAAAATTCATCGAGATAGTTCATAGCGTTGTTTTTGCGAGACTTATAAGTCAAAGTTCTAAGTCAAGACATTATTTTTTCGAATTACTTGCCTGTATAAGTTGTTCGAAAAAAGTTAAGCATGCATAAATAACCTCTGGAGATGAAAGGTCTAACAGACACCTCAACTTATTGTTTATGTACACAACTCTCTAATCATTGTTTCGTGTATGTGCTTTTGTTTCATTGTTTTTCTGCTTTGTCGTTTGACCTATTCTTATGCTGTTGTAATTTTTCTTTTTGGACAGCAATAAATGAAAGCATTTGGTCTTTGATGTTGAAGGAACTTCTCGAGTACACGACATCAGCTCCTCAGGTCAGTTGTGGCCGTATTTTTAAATTTACAAATCACCATTCTTTGCGGAGATCACTGTACTCTGGCTTTTCTTCTTTCTGAACCAGATGGATCTTAGACCTCTCCAAACTGGCTGATACGTGACGTTTGTCTTGTTTACTAGCTGGCTGGACTGCTAAGTCTAGTGTTTAAAGCTAGTTTGCGCCAAGCTAACGCCGCGAATTAGTTGTGAAAGAATTCAAAAATTCTTTGACCAGACATCTCCACATATGATCACTTGTTCTTTGTTGTTGACGATGGTTTGCTTGCACATCATGACATTAGTAATATGTTTGCCTTATTTCCTATTTACCTTTCCTATTTGTTTTTCAACAGGCGTTTTTAGGAGGACTTGTTCTACTGTCCGAACTGTTACCGATACCATTACCTATTCGCTCTTTGGAGGTATGTTAGTTGGAGTCTAATACCTTCCTCGCTGGGAATACTGTCTTCAAACATTTTCAAGCCAGGAGATTTTGCCTGAAACGCTACGTTATTCAGTTTTAGGGTGATTATGAAAGTGTTGTGATTTTGCCCTATGTGATTGTCGACTTCTCTGTCGACGGATGCCACATACTACGGCGGGAAAAAACGTTACCAACGCGGCACATTATGGCCGAAGAACACCACTGTTTTTTGTGTTATGTGTAAAGACTCTCCAACCTCCTGATTGGCTGTTCATGACGTGGGGAGAAGAGGTTCTTTTGCGTTGCCACAAAATTATGTCTAAGGAGTTTAGTTACTTCACATTTTTGTTGTGTGTTATTTTTCTTTGTTAGGACATGTCTCAAGAAGAAGCGAACCAGGTGATGAATCACCGCCGGCTGTGGAGTGCACATCTTAATCCACTCAGTACTGAGTTACAGGGAATACTAAAGGATCTAGCAGGTACGACTCCTATAGACAAATGAATTATTCCAAGCTGTTCTGTCTAGATGACCTCACGCAAAATTGTAAAGTGGTAGTTTAACAATAACTGTTTGCAGCCGCTCTAAATACTTCACAATGTTACAGAGCAATTTGGAAGTTCTTAGTGGAAGTCAATTAATTGGTCAATGTGAGCTAAATTATGGGTTTGGCTGCAGCCTAGAAACCGCTTTTACCAGCAAGAGCGTTATCTCTTTTGTAAGGGTTTGATTGCAACTGAGGGGTTTTTTTTTTAAGTGATTGGTCTCCACCGCATGCCCTATGTGAAGTTTTTCAGTAGCTCTTTTTGTCGTTCTTTGCAGGATCAGCGTGTCACAACCTTCAGCAAGTGATGAGGAGAGTATGTTCGCAGCTGTCAGACCTGTCTGCACCCACTGCCTTTAATATCGTCAGGTAGGCCCTACATCCACTAAACGCTTGCAAGTCTTTCCTCAAACAAGCACTAGAAAGCAACAGAATTTGTGACTACTCGGGCCAAAGGCGAGTGATTAGCAACTTCGTCTTATTTTCTGTGGATTAATAAGCAGAGTAAGCAGAAAGGGATGTTGCGAGAGGCCTAGGTACCAACCGTCCACTCGACTAGCAACTGATTCATGTTTTTGTGTGAACCTTTATCAGAACACTTCTGGAAACACTGGACAGCGAGATGAATAAATCAAGTGGAGAAGAAAACAGGTAAGGATGATGCTCTTTAGTTTCCGTCCTCAATACCCCAGATTTTGCGCTGTGTTAGTGACACCTCTATTGTTGAAAAGGAACCATCCCCTGCGATGCTCTTCGCCCTTTGCTGCACTTGCTTTTGTTGTCGTTAACCAGACTTTGAAGACGTCAATACGATAGTGTGCTCTGCAAAAAATCGCTTGATTAACGTTGTGCAGTAACATCTTTCAGTTCTGGAAAGGAGAGAATGGGAATTGGATATTGGAAGAAAGACGCTGTTTTGATTGTTACTTACCGTGCGTTTTGTGTCTCTTGTTTTACTTGTTGAAGCTGTACCGGGGGAGGCGTACGTATCATGACCCTGTTGGCTTATTTGTCATCCCAGCCAGCTGTAAAAGTGTCGCTTCTTCAACTTTTGAAAACAAGGTAGGTGATCAACATGCAAAACACCGGTCAGTAGAAAATCATCTTTGCACTGAAAAGAATGAGGAAAGTGATGGACTTGATTTTCTGTTTACAGTGGGAATGCTAAGAACGATGACTTGTTGTTTCCCAGTCTCTTGCCGTCCATGTTATCATGTTTGAAGGGCTCCTCGGAAAATCAGCTGGTGTCCAGGTCTCAGTACTGTGTTGTGGTATGGAACTTTCTGTTGTTAGCAAAAGCATTTGTAGATTTTAATAAGCAATTCTGCTGAAGATCAAAAATCGCTCCCTTGGGTTTGAATTCAGTGATTATTTAAAGGGCAGTGTAGCAAACTATATTCGATAAGATCGAAACTGATCGTGAATTGAAGTGAAGTGAAGTGAAAGACTTTATTTAATGAGGGTGACCCGTGACAGTAACTTAAGTTACTGATAAACTTGGGGCCCTCAGCTTAAAATAATCAGAATGCTAAAAATATATTATTTACAATAAAATGCTAAAATACGATATTATTTACAATAAAATACTTAATTAAGTTACTATTAAAAATGGTGACAAATAATAAACTGGACTTACAATTTCAAACATACTACGAATAATAATAGAATTGACTTGCAAGTTTACATGTTTACAATTGTTATATGTTTTCCCTCCCTTCCCGTCGGTTACATGTTTTCCCGCGCTTTTCACTGCGCTGGTCCCTGGCTGTATGTTTTCCTGCGCTTGTCTCCAGTTATATACGTTTTTCTGCCCTTGTCAACAGAGTTGTAACATGCTTTGTTTGTTTCGTTTTAGTCCATCGTACAGTCCCTGTGTGATCCCACAGTGAGCCTGATGCCGTTTGAAACTCCATTCACTGACCAACATGTAAGTTATTTTGAAATGTTGTCTAAATTGTATAACTTTGGTGCTAAATAAGCTATCCAGTCAGAATTTCGTCATGAGGCCAGGCTTGTTACCACAGTGTTGCTTAGTAATATTTACGAAAAGACGTTATGGGGATTCGGACCATGGAATCCCCCTCTTCTGTCGGTTTCTTGGAGCTGTAATTTAATAATTTGTTATTTTTGTGGTCATTGTTGTTTTTTAATAGTTGGCCAATACCCTGCCAGACAAGGAAATGCTGGAAGTTATCTGTGCAGCGTTGTTAGAACACATAGGATCAGAGCAGCAATCATTTGCCACCATATTGCTTGCTCTGAGAACCTTGTTGACTCTGACGGAACACAATTACGGCGTCTATCATCAGAAAATGTACGTAAAAGTGCTTTAATAGACCTTACCACGGTGTTAGAAGCCATCTTGACAGTTGAGCAACAGTGTCAGACATTTCAATGTTCATATATATGCCTCTGATTTTTTTTCCGCGAACTTGTACGCGGCTTGTAAGTTCGCGCCACTTCACGTGTTGCCTACCCGTCAAGATGGCTTTCAAGCCGTAATGTCTGTATAGGGAGTTCTTTACCTTTCGCACTAGAAGGAGGTTTTCACGGAAGTTATGTTTCTTTTTTTATTCAGAGCGCTGGAGAATAACAGTGAAGTGTTTTATCGACTCCTTAAAAGACTATCGTCCTCTTTTGAGTAAGTTCATACGGGTAAATAACGTTGCCTTTTGATAAACCGGGGGGCTTGCATGTTTGGTTACTGGATTTTTTACCGCTGGTGAACAAAATCTTGAGACATTCGTCACAAGTGTGTATCCCTTCCGTACCACAAAATGGAAAAGGAAAACCCTGTTGTTGTTTTGTTGATCATAATTCACACTTTCTTTCAGTTGTCAAACTACGAAGGAATTCAAGCCAATCTTGTAAGCTTGCACGTCGCCTTCTCAATGTCCATACTGCACTAACTGCAATCTATTTCTATCCTCGACAACGTTTGTCGTAACCGCTTCCTAATGGGTCCCTGTTATTTCCAAATTACTTTTCTACATGAAGAAATCATTATTGGCAGGTTTCCTACGATTTAGGCGTGTTTCAGTGTTTCAATCTTTTCAAATCGCGTTAACATTTACTGTTTGCATGTGTTTACCCAGAAATAGCATTCCAGGCCCAGACCACCTGTCTACGCTATCAACAACGATTGAACTGTTGCAGCTGCTGCTACCCGAGGACTCTGCTGAGGTGATTCCGGATCAGGAAGATGAACCCATGGAAGAAGAACCCCTGAAACGAACCACTGAAATCAGCATCAGCGCTGTTCAGATGAGAACCTTCGTTAAATTCGAGAGTGAGGATGGCCCCCTTAAAACTTTGGAGAAACGGCTCGAGGTTTGTGATGCCCTTTTGATAATTTCAGTAAATCGATCGATCGATGAGTTAGTCAGTGAGCGCTATGGTGTGTAATAGGCAATTAGAAAATTTGCAGAAACCCTGGAAAAACTGTTTAGTAGAGTGCGCCAAATCGCCTGACAGACAGAAGCGGGGAAGACGTTTTCACACGAATACCGGTAACTCTTCTCAGACGTGTTTCCGTCTTAAAGGATTACTCGTCATTAATGTTAAAATGGAACGGATTCAGTCTTACACCGATAAGCTTGTGGTATCCTTATCCGTTTAGCTGTCTGTCTACATTGTGGTTAATAAGACGGATTAGAGCACACGACTTATCCGTTTAACATTTTAATCGGCTCAGTCTTTTTCACAGCCGGACTAGGAGAAGTTGTCTGTCTCACTGACGAGTTATAGAACGGAGGGCTTATTGGTGTGAGGATAGTTGTAATAATTCGTTTTTGTTTTTGTTTTGCAGGAAAGTTGTAAGGAGGATGAAGCCCTGGAGCCGTTGTTAGATGCGGTTCGAGTTTTGACAGTCATGCTGCGTAAAACAGAAGGCGAGAGCGACAAAGAATCAGGTAACAGACAGTTTCCTTTCCAGCCGAAATGTAAAGGATTTTTCCAGTAGTGTTATGGCTGCATTCGCAGCTATCATCATGTCTAGATTTACCGAGGGCTTAACCTTCTCCAATCTGGAGTAGCGGACCCATAGCAACAGACCAAAGCTAAACAAACATGTGCCATTCTGGGGAACGGAGTGACGAACTCAAGCAATCAAACGCAACGAAGCTCTTTTAGAAAGGAGAGGCAAACCCTGAACTTGCCCAAGACTGTTGAGTGCCGCAAAACGTTCACGTGTTATTTTTGTGTTATGTACAGAGGAAGTCACTGAGCCGCAACTGCCAGCTCCACTTCCGCTTCAGACGCTGTTCATCAAGAGACTGGCGTTCATTGCTGGTGAAGTCGAGGATGGGAGGGCTAGTCCAACATTGTGGTACTCCACCCCTCCCCCGGATGATATCGACCCGGAAGCTGATCTGGTATGTGTCATTGTCACTTGTACAATCAATGTAACGAAGTCATTTCCTGTAAAATTGTTGCTGTGTTGAAAACTCATTGAATCCTTCACAGTTACCCCACCCTAACCCACACTTAATTTTAGCAGGGTTTTGTTCCGACCTTTAACGAGATTCCTTGGTGCTGAAAGATTCGTAAGCTTAAGCGGCCGTAATACTCTCCTAACTTGTGCTACAAAAAATGTATAGAGATCTGGAAGGAACATTTGTTGATATCAGAATTCTACGTTTAGATGTTTTGTAACTTAAAGCTTGGACGTAAGGAATATACTACTAACTAGTGAATGATTTTACAGATAAAAAGCAGCGTTGATTCACTGACGGAGAAGTTCTGTCCCGACTTTGACCTCAAGGCCGAGTTGGAGAAGGGACTGGTTCCTTCTCCCCCAGGTTCCCCGACGCGCAAGAAAGGTTACAGGTGCGATACCTTTACTACGTTGATTTCAATTGAAAAATCGGAAAACATGCTTTTATTAATTTGTTGTTCATTTAGGAACAAGAGGAAGTACGATCCGTTGATATCTGGTCAGCGGAAGGATTATAAGAAAACTAAAACAGGTTTGTTGCAAGTTTTTTGAAGTTTTTTTTCCCAAAGGCTATTTTACTTTAACAAGAGAACGTAAGTTGCGGTGCTCAAGAGAGGCTAAGGGCAATGTGCAAGTTTCTGATTCATTATTGAAAATCATTAAGACAACACCAGTTCTTGGGAATATTTTAGTCAAGCGTCTTTTGTTGAATTGTGTTGATCACAAGAGCGAGCACTGTCGACCTCTTCCAAAGCTGCTTATCAGCTTTATTAATACGTTCTTCAACCCAGCATGTCAAGTAAATTGTCAGGCTTCGTACCGATTTCCTATATCTTCTTCATCCTGTCTTTTTCCGTAGTTACCACAGCACCAATGCGTGGCGGCGGCCGCGGGATGAGAGGGATTCCTCGTGGACGAGGCAATCCACGCATGAATGACATGTTCCGATCACGTAAGCAAAACACGAGCCGTCCACCCTCAATGCACGTGGACGACTTCATGGCCATGGAGCATGCCAAGACCCAGGACTCGCCGCCACCTATGAGGAGGACTGGTCCTAAGGTATATTCAACAAGCTTTCTTTTGATAATTTGGTGCTGCTTTGTTCTAAAGTACGTCTGTGGCCAATCAGTTCCGGAAAGAACAGTTTGATGATGTTCTTTGGAAGTCGCATTTGGTTATAATAATGAGTTTTATAGAAGTTGTTCGTTCTGCACCACGCGGCTTGACATTTGTGTTTTGCGATTTTGCAGGGTCCTCCACCAGGTAGGTCGATGGACCATGGTCCAGGGAGCTTCATGGGGAATCAGGGCCGTTGGACCGCCATGCCAGGGGGACCCCTTCGTAAAGGTAGCACGGCCTAGTACGGAACATAAGAGCTGTTTTGCACTGTGACAATATCAATCAAGTACCAGTCTTACAGAATCACTTTTTTTCTTTTCCATTGAGGTCCTGGGATGGAAAATCAAGGAGGAATGCGCGGTGCTGGGCCCGACTGGGTTAATCCTCGGCAGCACCCAATTGGAGCCTTCCCTGGACAAAGGAACTTCCAGAGAGGGTAAAATTAATCTCATGAGGTGCAATCATACCGTTACACCTACAATTTAAAGGTTGATAAGACTAGCAACAGAGCTGAAGAGAAAGGTTTGCTCTCAAGGAACTTTGACTTGGCGCTTGAACGTTCTCCAACGACCTCTCTTACATGTAAACACGGAGTGATCCTAAATAACGAGGCTGAGGTGTTCAGCCTGCCAATCACAAATCCCAACGGACGACCAATGCTCCCATTTGAGCGCGTTGCCTTTTAGGAAAGCAATTTTTGTTTTCATTGCATTCAGCCATGAGTCTTCCTTCTCCTTTCTAACGTCAATATTCAGGCGAAAGCTCACTTTGCCATTTTTCAAGTTCTCTTGTTTCGTCGTAGTACTGTTTGTTTCCAATTTCTTCACTCTGAATATAGTTTGAGGAATAACTCAGCGTTGTTCAATTTGCATTTTGTTTGCACCATCATTACGCTCATAAATCTGAATAATTGTAAATATCCCATCAAAATCCGGCTGTGTTCACAGGCTAACCAAAATCACCTCTCAAGAGATTTGTTTTCGTTCTCGACATGCTGTGATCAATGGAAACAGATAGCTCGTTGATCGCAGGCATCAGCTTTGTTATTTTCGTTAGCGGCGAAATTTTAATGTTCCGTGAAGTGACGAAGATAATTCATCGTTTTTGGTCTTCCAAAGGCATCTTCTAAAGTGTTAATACAAGTTTTACTTTCAATGTGTTTTTACTATTTACCTTATATTATTCTACGTAAATGACTCCCTTGTTTTAACGAAAAAAAACGCTATTTCTCCACGACTTCTATGTTATGCGACCGTTATTTCGGCTATCCACCATTGCACAATAAAGCCAACAAAGTGCTTCAAAGGTGGCTTGTCCTTGCCTTTTATAGGATCGCTCCGTTAAGCGGGGAACGGGAATTCCCTACCGCTCTTAACACTCTTTGGTGCTGCTCCTTGGACACCACAGCAAGTCTAGCTGGTTTGATTGTGTCAGGGCTTATCAGTTATTATTTCCTTTATGGTATTTCTGTACAATGTTTGACGTCGCGCTTGGTTTATTTTCTGTTTCATCCTCTTCAGACCTGATTGGGGATCACAGACTCCACAGCCGTACAGAGGTAGCGTTATCATTGTTCACCTTTACCATTTACTTGTATGATTACTTTCTTGAGGATGAATTTATTTAGCTATGTAAACAGCGTGCAAGAGAGGAGGATCATGACAATCCTCATTATTGTCTTGTTGTGTAACCAATTTCTCAGAACTAAGCGCAAAGGCAGTGTATGGCAGTCAGAAGGGAGAATTAATATTTCGATCCTGTTTGGTTTTCAGGTGGAGGAGGAATGAGAGAAAACTACAATCGACCACAGATGCGAGGATACTGGGACGCGCCCAAATCTAAAGACGACTCGAGGTATGAAATGCTATTTCTTATATCCATTTGCTCGTTTGTTCTTTCGTTCGTTCGTTCGTTTACTCGCTCCCTCGCTTAGTCGCTCGTTCCGTTCGCTCGCTCGTTCGTTCGTTCGTTCGTTCGTTTAATAGTTAAAAAAGCAACTTGTTGCCCGGAGTTTTCGTTCATTTGACCTTCGGTCAGGATACGAACAACCTTGGGAAGCTCTGATTGGAAGTCGAAATTATCGGACTTCCGGTTGAATTGCGCGTGCCTAGTCGAAAGACACTTGGCTCAATCGAGTCGTCTAGTGTTTCACTTCCGCTCTTTTCCATTTTGTTTAAAACCAATCAAAACCGAGCCTGCAACGGAACTCTCGAGAGTAACTCTTTTTATCAAGCTTGCGCACTCGAGGAACGATACTTTTTAGACAGGGAGTGTTACAAAAGTTTAATTGACATACTGCTTTCTGATTCTGAGATCTTCTTCGCCCCCGCAAGTATTGCCCCACCTTCAGATTCAGACCTTGTGTTATCTGTTGTAGTTTGTTAATATCAAACTGCGACACTTACTTTTACAATCGCCCCTAAGTTGTGTTTTGTTCTCTTTAATTACTAGGTTCATGCCCCCACCGAACGTTGGAGGATATCGTCCAGGGGCAGGGAGAGGCTACCCAGGCAGACATATGAGGTCATTCACACGCTAGTTCAACAGTGCTTTCTGATTGGTCGATCGACGCACTGACTGAGAAACCCAGTTCTTTTGTGTTGTTATTTGAGTTGATGTGAAGAGAAGAGAACACCAATACGAAGCTGCTTGTTTGTAGAACAGCAAAGATTAAGTTTATTGTACAAATGATAACAACACAATGACATGTAATGTTGCATTAAATAGACTTATCGAGCCATTAAAATATTTGTGCCAATAAAATTCTGAAAATTTCCCATTAAATTTACAAAGCGAATGATTCTGTTTACATAAACTCCCTTTGAGTTTCAAGACTTTCTAGTAAGTTGCATTGTTTGTGTTTAATTTAGCCTTTTCCTGTCTTTTACTAAACGCTTAGAGCTGTACAGTCCTTCAAGAAACACTGAACCGTCTAATAGGTCTGCAACAATAAAACGTTTTCATCCAGCGTGGTGTCGGATGAAACTGTGTGATCGTTTAGCTGTTCTTTTATCAAACAATTTTAACATCAGCAACTCTGCGTGAAGAAATGTTTCGAGTAATTTAATCGGTCAATACAACAAGATATTACATACCAATATTTGATCGTTTAGTTAGGGCTTAATGGTTAGTCCACGCGGCTTATTTAGCTAGCTTCGGGAGCATAATAAAATTCCTAAAAAATGCGTACGCCTACAAGAAACGAACGTGACACAAACAGAAACATAATAGGCCATTTCAGAATTGTCCTTTTCCTATGTTTAAAACAAGTACTCGTGCAAACGGGTTGATTCGTAAGAAAAGAAAGTTCAGGTCCAAGTTATTTGCAATTTGAATGGTTCGCACACACTTGTTTTGACAACTCAATTGGCGGCGTCAAGAATAGTGGTAGATTCAGCGGTGTGGTAGATTCACCCAGCGGGGTGGGGAGGAGAAGGTCGGCCACTACGGGAAGATCCGCCACTACGGGAAACGACGCTTTAATCTGGTAGCAAATCATATTCAGTTTTCTGCAGGATGTTTTGGTATCCGTGCCATCTCCCTGGTACTTGCCCCCTTAAATCCTCCCGGCCACGTAAGAACAAGTACATAAGTAGATTAATATCTGTCTCGTGCCCAGCTTCTTTTCTCGGCCGGACCGCGGTACGTGTGGAATTGTGGGCATGTTATTTCACCTAGAAATAACATCGGCGCCTGGGAACGAGGCAGGGTTAATGTGGGAGAGTCGAAATGTGGCCTTACCGTCAAAAGCGCGAATTTAAAATTAGCAAAAGAGCTCGGCTCTTTGCTCCTACGCAAACTTACAGCAATTGAAATCGAAAACCGCAATGTGCCGTCCAGTAGGTTGTAACATTGCATTTCCTGTTACCCTCTAAAGTGGTCCCGCTTTGTCCAAAGTTCTGCCGTTTGCAAGCCTTTTAGTTCGAACACGGTGACGTTGAAACATCAGGAGTTCGTCTCCATGATTCCAATACAGCTCTGTTCAGAGACGACTCCTCGCTTTGAGAACGAGGCAGGACCGCGGCTTGAGCCGTGCCCACGGGACTCGGGCACCAGCTTCGGGGCTTCGACCCGCGGGAACATCGGATGTGACTGAGGATGGCGTCTTCCTCTGCGGGAGATGAGCAGCTCAGGTTTACCTGAGAATAACAAAATATACCATGTGTTTTAATTTATTACCGTAAACTCCCGGTTATAAGCCAAACCCCCCGGATATAAGCCCCCCTCCCCCACCGATATAAACCCCCTCTATCTTTCCTTATTTTAAATTTGTTTTATTATGATGTTTTTAAGCTTTATTACCAGCAAATGAAAAACTTGTTTCGATCAACATGTGTAGCTATAACTCGTTTCGAAACGGTGTTTTTATTCCGGTTATTAGCCCCCTCGGATATAAGCCCCTCTGTTTATAAGCTCACCTAAAACCCCTTACGAAGTTGTATAAGCCCAGGACTTACAAGCGGCAGTTAGGGTATTCCTGGTCACAAAGACCTATGAGGTCTGATGAGGTACTGTGACCTTTCCAATGCAACAAGAGTCATTTTCACTACGACAAAGTAATTTTGGCCAGAAAAAGCATTTTAGCCGCTTTCCGTGACTAAATCGTTTTGCTTTGGTGAAGAAGCCACCAATATCAGTCCGTATGTTCCTGATTGACAGCTAAAATTTCTCCCCAATATCAAAAGACACTGTAAAAAAGGTTTTGAGAATTAAGAAAGCATCAACTCATGTATTATTTTCTCTATTTGTGGTCATAAAAATTCTCGAATAAATATTAAAAGGCATGTGGTGTTCACTATTCCAATATTTGAAACAATTTAAATAACGAATATGTCAATGATCAGTATTTGTAGGTTGGGACAGAGTTGAAATACCACCCGAGTGCTGTTTTTAATGACTTTAGCATTTCTTGACGAGTCGTGGATCACGAGATTTGTCAACTATGTCGACTTTCCGACGCGCTTAGAGAATAATAACAAGGAATACTTCAGATTTTTCACGTCTGCTGTAGAATCGTCTGCATTGAAGAGTATTTTTACTTCGGACAAACTGAATTCGTGAATTTATTTTTAGACATCAAAAAACCGGTAACTGTTTCTTAATTGAGTCTAATAAGCAATTCGTCCGTTACACAAAGAAAAGGCTTTCGTCTTTTTTTTAATAAAGGCCGAAATATTTACACGAAAGTATTTCTTGCACGCAATGTTATAATCTGCCTGGCTGAAATATGAGCGATTTAATCTACATATATTTACCACTGATAAGGTGTACTCAATAACCTTTTTAAAATACCACAATTTATATTCGAGTAATAAGCGCAAGTATTTTTTTTTCACTTTTTTTACGCGAAGCTTTCGTGCAAAAAAAAATATTTACTTGGATGTGGATTTTAAATAAATTTAGCTTAAACGTGCTTGTTATTTTTTTCGTTGAATCTGTACATGTAAGAAAGATGGATAAGTGACGTAACACAGAGCCCATTACCCAACTACCGGAAGTGACTGAAACCTTGAACAATAAAAAGGCTTCATCAAAGGTTTTACAAACTTTTAAACAAACCTCAATAAAATAAACTTGTACCTGATCGTTCAAGCAGTGTAGTGTGTCCTTCCGCACGTAGAGATATCGCTTGTTGCAGCTACTGCAATACCTCTCTGCTATTTCGTCTTGATATTTCAAGCTTCTTAACCATTCCAGGATTTCTTTCCTTTCGGGGTCCTCGCTCTGTAGCTCCTCTCTCTTCTGCGCTTTCAGTGACTTTGTTTCACGCATCAGCTCGGCCACTTGTGATTTCAGATCCTCGATTTGATTTTGAAGCGTGGCTTCTTTGTACACCATGTGAACGCGATGTGAGTCGAGTCGTGACTCCATTTCCTGTTTGAGCTCACGAATCTTGGCATGACTTTCTTGTTGTTGTTTAGTCAGGGTTTTGCGCAATTCCGCTATGCAGTTATGATCAGGTTCTTCATTTTTGTTCACTTTTAACCCACATCCTTTGCTGCACTCGGCTGTCTGGAATTTACACACTTCAGAATGTACCTCCAGGTCGCGTCTTGTAAACTGTTCTTCACAGCCTTCGTTCGAACACGAGACCAAAACAAAACCGCACTCTTCCTTCAAATGCGTTTTTAGCGCGTCCAGCCGCACCAAAACTTTACACCCTCGCGTTTCATTATCGCATCGTATTCTTAACGCATCTAAGTCGTTTTTCATGTACCTGAAAATCGGCTTCAAGTCGCTCGGCCACAGAGGCAGGCGGTCTTCAGGGCAAGTGTTGTAGTGTGTCAGCCACGCGTGGATACACGAGGAACAAAACGCGTGCTCACACGGCGCTTGTAAGGGTTCTTCTAAAACATCACGGCAGATCGAGCACAGAAGTCCCTCGTTTACCTTCCCGGAAAATCTTTCGATGTCGAATCCCATTCTTCCTTCCTCTCGGTGACAGTGTGTCCCCGGATCACTCTTTCACCTTCGTTAATACTGTCCGTCGATGGAAAGTGATCTTTAATATTTGCGAGACACTCTAAGTGGGCCAATATTTCGGCGAGCTCAGACAGTCACGAATTTGTCCACGAAGAACTTGATTCTTGTTTTGCTTTGCTGTCAATGTTATTCTTAAATTGGAAAATAGAGACAGATCACGATCAACTGTGAATTTTCTATACAAATATGACAACTCACTGCTAACGTGACAGGTCAAGACATAGTGAGGAGTTAATCACATGAAAACAAGATATATGTTGTAAAGACGCCTTCACGGCTACGCTATGTCATGCATGACTCACTCACTCACTCACGGCAGCTCCAAACACTGCTTGATGTCCTAGTCTCTGTTCCTTGGAATAGGCTGTAATCTAAATTGCGGTTATCCAAGAATTAATTCACTGAACACAACCCATAGTTCAACCGATGATCAAGCGTGGTTTATGCCAGTGATATTCGACGCAGTTTCGCTTTAAATGACGCGGATATACTAATGCATCAAGGGAAATACAACCCTTGAAAGCACGACAGGCCGTCTGCGTTACGGGATATTTACATGGATCGTGCGTGCTCCCACTTATCTGCCGGCAAGATCAGTCAATACTTGACAAGTCGTCCTGTTATAGAAACCGCGAGTTAAATTTCGCGTTGAAGTAATTTTTGTTGAAATTGGCTGAGGGGTCAAATAAAGCGTCTGAAAGGCGGCTTCTGGAACATCTGTCCTCAGAAAGGCATATTGACTGACCCTTGCAATATAAATATACATAGAGTTGTGTCAAACATATAAACAAAGTGTGTTGAGATATTTACATATTTCATTCAAGATAATTGCTAAAGGATCAAATGTGTTCTCATCATTCATAACGTCTTTTTCAAGTTGTCTAAAACATGAAATCGATTTTCGGTTCTGTTTCTGAGTAGGTTTTTGTGGAAATAACAAACATCCAAAATACGCTCTTCTTAGCGAAAAAAATGTTCCTTGTTGTTTCTTTCCATTCAATTTTGTTCACAAAAGAAATTCTGAAGTATTCTGGTTGAATTAAACAAAAGAATTAAACAAAAGAAACCGATTAAGCGTTATAGCTTATATTGTTGACCAGAACTGCGCTATTGATTAAAGAACCCATTTATTTGTTGTACTCTACAGCAATGACTCTGTACAAAAGAATAAAGTCAGCCATACTAGTGTGAATATGTTATGCCTTAACACTTCTCTGAAAACAGAAATGTGGCATTTTTTTTGTCTATATGCCAAAATCAACTCAATATAAATTGCTTGTTCGCCAGTGTTAGGCAAAGTTTTTGCCCGATTAGCGATTTTAAAAGACCTGCATTCTTAAAATAGCTCGGGTAATTAGCGGAGTGAAATTGAAAACTTTAGACCGCTTTGCGGTGTGTGGAGGCCTTTTAATCTTTGTAAACAGTTCTCGCTGAATTTGTCATTAGATGTTTGTTGAACTGGGTAAACAAACGAGAAGACATGGCGCTAATAATTGATTGAAACATTGAGGTACTAGTCTGAGAGAGCCGCCGAAAACTCAAACATTCTACGAATTTCCTTTCTGTTTGAAAGCTTGAGTGGTTTGCATTGTCGCGTTGGAGACATCTGCTCGCGCGATATTTGCGTGATACTCGCGTAATGCTCGTTTGATACTCGCGTGGGTTCTTTTTCCAAAGCGGTGTACACCACCTGCTGTGTTTAATTCCATTGCATCCGTCTTCCCGCCATAACAAGACGCATTTTAAAAATATACAATCGACTTGATTTACGTTTGGACGCTATTTTGGTTCTTCCCGCAGACAGTCAGTAATCTTGTCGGGTATTTTCGGCAAATACTAGGGACGCAATTCTTATGAGAAAATTGTAAGAAAGAATTACCATCCCTCCTTACTCTCCTTACTATCCATCGAGGGATATTTCATTTTTGGCTCAGTAACATCAGCAGAAAGAGAAAGGTCAGTACTGAGAGGCCATTCTAAGCCCATGTACCAAAGTGACGTACTTTCTAAAGGATTCATAATGGTTTCAACCGTTGTTTTTTATACATATTTATGATTATGAAACACTCAATTTAAATCAGTCTGAAAAGTGTCAAAAAGAACGCGAAGAGAGCTTCCTTAACCTCTCCGGCTAGAGTTGACAAACATTTATTTTCATACTAGAATGTAGAATGCCTTCGACAACGAGAGATTCCCTTGATGTTTCACCACATCTTACGACTGCATCAAGTCGATTCCGTACCGTGTAGCCTGCTTTTCGCTAGCGGGCGTCAACGACTCAAACGAACGACTCAACGCGGTTACTTCAGGCCTTCTCGGAGCTACTTTTGAGTTTTTTTTTCTTTTTTGTTTTTCACCAAATATAAAGTTCATTATGTAATCTTACATTCTTCGATAAATAGAAAGCTGAAATTTTACAACGCGCGCGAATTAGTGAGAAAAATAACAAGCCACGGAGATGTCATATAATCTCCAAAAGGTGTGAGATCACTAGCAATCTTTCGCGGGAAGCAGCTCCATCTGGCTGGCCGGTTTCTTCTATTACAACTCATTAGCACTTTCTTTGTTTACACGCGAGTATCATGCTCTCAGCACCTCTTAGTGAAATGAAATGTTGAAAATTGGGAAGGTGATACGAGGTCACTATTGCATTATTGCACGTTTTGCTTTTCGAATGAAACAGGGCTTGCTAATACTTGCAGTGTTACCGGAGTCCCAAAAACCGTAATCAAGCGACTTTACATGGATATCAGTTACGAGTGCCTCTTGTCTTCGACATCCTTTTGTTGTCTTGTGCTTTCCTTTTATACCACCTTTCCCCATTGTTGACTTACGCGCGCAAAGAGCAAACTGGCCGAAAGAAAGTAACCGCTCTCGCGCGAAAATCTATTTTGTTGCTGACCGCTTGCTACCAATATTACTGCCTGCAGAGTAGGTGTATTTTGGGCGAGCGAGGGCGCATATACTCGTATCGAGTTTTTAGGTCGGCATCTTAGATTAGGTAGATGGTGGGGGTTTGGTGCGAGGGAAAAATGCCCAAGGCAGAAGGCGTGAGGCAGAAAAATCGGGGAGGGGGAGGGGAAGCAAAGGTTTTTGTCTTTCTTCCCCTCCCCCTGAAAGTCAGCTCAGCGGAATTACAGTTCCGGTGAAACTGATTAATTAGATGGGCGCTGGAATGAAGCATTTCAAGGAAGCTGAATTTTTACCTGGCAGTTACCGCTTCCAAAACCTGAAAATACCCTGAAAATCTGGTAAAATTATACAGCAGGCAAAAATACAAAACAAAATAGAAGCTTCACGATGTTTTTTGTTTGTTTTTTTTATTGTTTTTTTTTTTACATACTATCGTTGGAGCAGAAACAAAGCCTAATAAATTCTTGCTTCTGTGAGGATCCCAAGTTTTGTTTTTAGACAATCCAATCAACATATATGGCAAAAGAGATAAAATTCTTCTCATCCGAACATATGAACACGCAAACTCTGACGAAGAGAAGGCAATATACAAACATTTGCAAACTACTGAACATGTCATTTTCATACGTAATTTGTGTAATATGCCGGACACCCCCAATGGGGATTTTCATATGTATAGAATGGGGATGTCTGGTGAAATAATTCAACCAATCTTTGCGTGTTTCAAAACAGACAAACAAGTATGGACCACAATGACAGCGCTTTTGGCTATTTTTCGCGTGTAACCTTAAAAGATATCATTTTCTTTTGAAGATACTTATGACCACTTAATAAATTAGTGGCATTTCGTCCTAAACACTTGAATCCTTGATTTTCGAGATAAATTCAAGATAAAATACAGTCATGTCTATCTGTCTTACACCCCTAAGCAAGACGACGACAGCTGTCCTTCTCATATGGCAGTCTCTCTGCACCGCCGGGTGGATACCTTGAACTCTGAGAACATGGCCACCTGATTTTTCGTGTAACAAAGAATAGTGCACACAATTTGTCAGAAACAACATTTCAGTATTACACTGCAACAGCGCGGACTCGGAATCCTCTCTTATAAAAAGGACAAAGAGAAAAACTCATTTCCAGCAGAGAACTTTGCCTTTTCTCGTGGTTAGTACTTTTTTTGTTTCGTCTCTTCATTGTTATTCCCTGCCAGCCATGTAAGAGCTACCTTCAGATGCATAGTCTAGTCTGTGATAGTAGTTCTTCCCAGAATGTAACTGTCAGTTTTGTCATATTTTGTCTGGATACTTAAACGTAATGAACATTTCCTGGGGTATCTTTCATCTTCTATGTTAAAAGCAGATCAATGTTGACGTAACTTTGATGTCGATCTCAATAAGTAGAAATTTTTATAACCTCAAAGGGGCACCATCACACGAGCACGACCCGTCTTGAGCATAAAGTATCGATGAAAACTTTACTACTCAAGTACACTGATTAAATACGACCACTAGGTCAACACGACAATGTATGCCTTATCATCAGTGATCGTAATGGGCAACACAGTATAGATGACGCGGTCAAATGTCGCTGTAAAATTATCTTCCAGCTGTCTGCTGCGGTCACGTGTCAAGTGACGATATTCGGGTAAAGTGGACGAGTACAGGATCTCAAGCGAAGCAAGAATACGCAGGACTCGAGGTGAGCTACTTGACTTTATAAACAAAGTTGTATCTGGTTTTAAAAAGGGAGGACCCCAGCTTAGACAGAACTGCCTCCGGGATCGGTAAAATCTTTTGTGATGTCCATGGTACCATAACGCGTCCACACTACAGAATATGTTTATCGTCTTGTGAGCTGCATTCTGAATTTATTCTAACCTTTAATTAATCTAAAAAGCTGCTTCTATCAAATTTTACAGTGCTGAATATTGCACAGACTGTAAATTGTAATTTGCTGGAATCATCTCCTCCTCGTCACTCTTCGGTTTAAGTCAGTGCTTTGTAAGTGTATGCAAATGACGGCTCAGTGGCGCTCGTATTGATTCCAAAATGGCCACCATAATAGACCTCTTTAGCTTGGACGGTTTGTTGCTCCATTTCAGACCATGTGATAATACTCTTGAGAATTCTTGCTTTCAAATTTTCAAATAGTCGCGTGTATATGAATAAAGAATTTTTAGCTGGATAAAAGAACGATTCTCTAGAGAATGTCATGTACAGGGCTGTATTGGGGAAACAAACCACCCAAGCTAAAGATGTCTATTGTATGAAACAGGTTAGATGTTTGGGCTCCGTTCAGGAATTTTAATACCTTAGCCAAATTTACTCCGGTAATGAGGGAAACACCACCAGCCCGCTTTGAGAGTAACTAGCAAGTATATTCGTTTGCTAGTCACCGAAGCAGTACAGAGTCCTGTTGAAAGACAAGGCTTCCCAAGGTCTAAGTTCACGATCTCCTTTGTCCGTTGTCTGTGGATGACCCAACTAGCTCGCCATTGAGTCAAAGCTTTACCACGACGCAGTGACAGCTAGTGACAGATTCTGATTTTTCACCGGTTCACCGCCAAGGCAATTAACTTCTCTGAAAGCAATTAGTCGTCGTTACATTTAAGCCACAGATGGTAAAACTCGTCAGAGCCCTTGTTTGACTTGTTGTCATAAGAGCATTAGGCGCAAATCCTACACAGGATGAATCGCAAATGCACTTCAAATCGAAACCGCTCTCTCGACCTCACGGATAGCCTCTGAAAGATTATGTCATCAAAAGCGTTTGAAACCTTTTAAATTTGCTGATGAACGCATTTAAAAATACGTACATCAGCAAATTACAGCAACTTGGGGGCAATCGACGAGATTAACACTGCATTAATAGCCAGGCCACTCGAGTTACTAAAGTGGAAATATTCAACAAAAGCGGCCTCAGTCAGTGTGCAGAAGTGCCCCGCGGGGGAGAGGGTACTCCCATATCACCCATATATGGGCTATATAGGGGACGGGGTATGGTTTTCGAGGCCAGATTGAAAACCGATTGGCTAAAAACAACTCGAGCTTCAGTGTGCCGAGCATTTGATTGCTTTGTTGTTTTAAATACAAAAAAAGAGTTGTTCGCAACCCACAGACAACAATAACCCAATAGCTACAATTGTAGATATCACTCGATGTCACGGTTTACTGTTTAAGTGTGGATACTGAAAAATTAAGGTTGTGTCTACAACAAACCTTTATTAGCACTAAAGTGGAAAGAACTGAAAAGAACAGCTGTCAGTTGGGATAACAGACTTATAACGCATGGAAAGAAATTCAATTCAAACTGTATCCCACACAGTTAGTCAGAGCTATATAGTGTTCTGAAGCAATAAACCACTCTTTCTATGGTTTACCGGTGCATAAACCACCCGGAATGTTGACAATCACGAGCCGTTAGGCGAGTTATTTACGAGCTTTTCGAGTGTTCTACCAGCATCCCAAGAGGTTTATTACGCCGGTAGAACCATAAAAAGAGGTGCATGGTTTACTGCCTTTATGAAATAACTATGGAAAATGTTATAGTACTTTCATGATCAAGTTGCTTATTCTCAACAAATTCATGAGATGACGCAGGAAAACCAATCTGACAGAAGCTAAAACAGAACGAAAGCACATGCTAAGCGCCGTACACGAAATCCGAAAAGCAAAGCGACGAAAACATTCATTTCGCGCTATCAATGATTTAGGAACTCGGGAAAGGTAAAGGTTATCGCGGAAAGACAGAGAATGTATTAATTAACGAATTCAAAAGAACTCTGATGGGAAAATGCAGGAATTCGTGGCCGGAATCAGTCATCACGAAAGTAAAAGACCATATACGAAAAGCTTGCAAGTTCGACAAATTTCATGCGCTTAGCGAAGTGATTTAACGATAGCTTTCAGAATTAAGTTAGTGACTTTATTTAAGTGTCAGGCCAAAATTAGCAGTAACGAAAACACCAAATGGGGGCACTTTAACATGAGAAAATAAGATAGCAAGATCTAATATTAAGTTTAAAAAGCTAATCAAAAATATTTACAATATAAAAATATCAACACATGAAAGATAAAAATAAATAGATAAATATGATATAAATAAGACGAAAAATTTTGCGAATGGAATAAAGGTCAGTTCTAAAAACCACGCTTCTGAAATTTATTTTACTCAGAATTACTTACTTATGTTGAAAGCTATGAAGTCCGTGTTTCTCTGTATTTTGCTAAATGAAAAATATTGCGTGCATGTGAAAGCTTAAGGGAAATAAATTTCATTTGTCTCGTTATACATTCATGTATTGAATTTAAACTTAAAACTACTGATAAGCTTAATCCAGTAAACTCGAAAGAAATCTTTTGCCTGATTTTTAAACAACCCAAATTGATCAGTCAAGCCCAGCTGCTGTCAGAACTGCGTCCTTCACATACCGTGAAAAGAACTGAAACCAAGCTCAAGCTTAAATAACAGAATCGGCGTGAAATTTTGGCCTTGGGAAAAACATCAAGCATTATATCACGACCATTTCTCCTTACAAATTTCTTTGTTTATTTTGAATTAAAATATATTTGTGTTATTGATATCTCAGCCTGTGAAAGCCGAAAACATATTTATATTATATAAAAGCTTATGTTCTCGCTGATGTTCTGAGTTCTCCATTTCTTTCGGAGTAATGCGTATCGGAAACCATGTGTTTACCGGTACAATAAACGAAAGGTGTGACCAATCAGGGCGCGTGTAGTATCTTAGTTATTTTATAAAAAGGAATATGTCAAATATGAAAGACCGTGTTTGACCACATTTCTAAACATCGATCGCGAGTTGGGTGGATCGGGGTTGACGAATTTCGGGGTGTTAATTTGGAAATGTGGTCAAACATTGTCTTAGGGGTTTGAGATGGCTCTTTGATCGAATTAAAACTAAGGGTAAAACGGAGAAATGAAACCGCAAAAAAATCTCTGTAATGAATTAATCAGACACGCTCGTGATTTCCGTTGTTTGATAAACGTGATGAATTATTAATGAGTTTGAGAATGCCACACACGTAACATGACGTTTTCTTCCTGTCAGCGTGTTGAAGCAAAAATCAGACACTATATTTTCTGTTATAATTATGTTACCTTCGGTTCATTGTTTACTTTCAAAAGACTAACTGGCGTCTGCCCATGTTTTGAAGACTACAGCCGGCGCTACAATTAGTGGGAAATGTGTTGTATTAAATCATTTTGCCTGGAGCGAAATTACGATTTACGCGGCGCATGGTGTTAAAAAGGCTAAGAAACGTGTCCGAAAATCGTGTTGTTTGCTCAATTTTAAGATGAAGAAAAAGAGGCAGAGGCTCTTCCCGATTTGATATTTAGATTGTACATGTTTGGTCGAGGTTTCTGCACTGTTTTTATGACAAGAGTGCAAATTTCATTTCTTTTTTCCTCCTGGAACTGAACTAGGGTAAACTCCGTTCAGTCCGTTCAGAACGTGCTTCTCATTTTCATATCATCCATTCACAGAATTTACATTTTTTGTTAGAAAATATAATAACAGTATAAACAATAAAAACATCGCGAATGTCTACATTGATGTTGATCTCTTTATGGGCGCGACATAACTGACTCAACGGTAACAAAACCGAGAAATTGACGTCAATTTGTTCAACGCTTAACGTTCAATTACTACAGCAAACCTGAGAATACTAAGGTAAAATACCTTTCAAAACACAATTTTAACTACAGTTATCGTTCCTAGAACAAAGGGAGATGAATCCCTTTCAAAAGGGTGTTGTTTTTTTAGCAACTGTAAGTCTGTAATAAACTTTCACCTTTTTACGTGGGAAACCACACGACCTCGTGCACATTAATTGGTTTGTGCCATTAGTCGAGTACAAATCAAAACATAATGTTGCGCCATTTTTATTTATGGAGTAAAACTACGCAGTTGGAGCGTATCTAAAGCGATTTCACGTGCCTCCTAGAAAAAACGTTTTCAAAATAGTATAAACAACGTTTTTCTTCATAAAGAAGACATCATTTAGATGCCAAAAGATAACCCATAAAATTTACAAACGCCACATGTCACTGGATTTGGAAAACCGTACTGAATAAGAGTAGATGTTTTAAACTTCAGGTTTTAAAAGACAATTATATAGAGATTTGAGAACCTTGAGCAACCCCTTATTCCCTTCAATCCCCAATTCCCAAATCTCCATATGTACTCCTCAACATTACCATCGTCCTTTTAGACTGTTTTTCCCTTGTTAGATTAAAAATTACATTTTTTGACTAATAGCTTCTTTGGTTTTCCGGATTTTCAAATTGATGCGAGTATTAAACCTACAGGAATTTTAAAATCATCTCCTGCAAAAGTAAATACTTATCCGAGTAGTTGACTGGGGTCAACATTAAGGCAATGCTTCCGGAGCGCCGGAAAATCAAAGAGTCCAAAATAGAATCCATAAGATAAATGTTGGTGCACGTCAAGAACGGTACTGAGATCACACGCCTGCAGCACTTTAACTCAATAAAGTTTACGATATAGTCAAATTCTTCCGGTTTTTATTGACAAATAACATCCGTACTTTTCAAAGGTACATCATTTGTTTTTCTCTCATTAACCATGTTTTTTTAGCCTCGGGGTGATTTTAAGTGGCTTCGAAATAGTGGTTTATTCACTATCGGCGAATAAAAATATGACTTGTGACGCATACCAACTCACTGCAACTCGTCCTGTGGCCTCATTTGGGCAAATCTCTACATGAGCACTGTGTGAAGGCAAGCTTCGAAAACTAGCAGAGTAATCGTCTTTCATACTGGGTATGTTAAGTTTGTAGTATATACTTATCTGTACAATGTCTTCTCGCGCGTGCAAGAGATTGGAGTGAAATTTTAATCTTAACATCTTGGCGTACGCATTTTGCAACAGGCAGACATTTACTGATAAATGGCATAGCGCTAAACGTTTTTTTTTACTGATGTATGCTAGTACTTTATTTCTGTCATTTATTCAGTGCCAAACGCAACCGCTCTTGACCAGATAAACATTCTCATTTTATTTCACCACATTCGCATTTAACATCTTATTTCACAACCAACTTTGAAATTTATCGTCTCTCTTTATGTAACGTATATTTTATTTTGCACATGGTTGACCGAACCAAATTTTAAACAAGGGAGCAACACAGACAACAACAGAAAAGAAAACCCAAATACCAAAAACACAACAAAACAAAACAACGATACAAATAAACAACCTCTTTCGCATTGTGACCAGAGACATCCGGGAAATTCCATACTACGCGATGCCTTGATGTACATAGTGCCTCTGCAGAGCTGGTTAAAAAATCAGGTCCGATTAATAAAAAGCTCTAGCTGTCCCTTCGATATCTTACTAATGCTTAACGTCTTTCCTGAATGCGATTTCTCTGCCGCTTGTTCAGACTTGTGTTCTGAAAGTTTGCAGCCTGCAACACATAAACTTGATTTGACCCGCAGCAGCTGTTGGCTCAAAGCCACACTAATGCAAACGTCCTTACAACCTATAACCTTCGGCTTTATTTATTTAGCGTGGGCAAAGAATATGAACGTACGTTGTACGTAAAGAAAGTTGTTTATAAAGCAAATGTTTCGTAAAATCCGCTATGCCTTTATTCACATCACAATTTTGGCGAAAAACGTTCATTCGCAAATACACAATTCTGAAAACCCTTTGGGAGAAGATACGCTTTCATTTACGCAACCGTTCGGAATACTAGACACTGATTTGAATTCTAAGGGCTAAAAGTATTTCATATTTCTGGCTCGACGCATTAAAGTGAAGTGTCGAAGGAAGTACTTGTTTGGTGCAACATAAATTTATTTGAAAGGAAGTTTGAGCAAGATCAAAGGAAACGTCACTTAACAACAGGTTTAATGAACAATAACAATGTCTGTGCACGTGCGTTATAATTCTTGGTACTTTTTTTTCAGTGCTCTACAAAATAACAACATGAAATGATCAAATTTGGCGTAGTCTGGCGAACGTGAACAACGATGACTAAGTTAAGATTTACTTTTCGAGTTTAGCGTTGTCTTACATGTTCAGTTTTGAAATAGCTCTCACAGTAATAGACAAACTACATGCATGACAGACTCCAGATTATTGCGAGATACTTAGATTGAATTTAAATTCATATTTTAATCGACGTTGCCCTCGGCCTTGCCGTAGTGGTTGCTTTAACCCGCAAAGAGAGAGCTTAAGCAAACCACGACAGCAACGACAAAAGCAACGAGAACACCACCAAACAAAAGGTTTAATGAGTACTACAATGGCTGTGCACGTGCGTTATAAATCTTTGTACATTTCTTAATCATCCTCTGCACAGCAACAACGTGAAATGACTAAGTTCTGCGTATTTTTGAGAACGCGAACGACAGCGACTAATTTTTTGTATTTTCATTTGAAATTTAACGCTGGCATTACATGTTTAGCCTGAGCAAGTTGTAAAGCTAATATAGGCGCACTGAACAGATTTGCTCAATTGCGAAATTCGAAGGTAAAATATAACTTCAGTCTTTTCTAGGCGCTGTCCTCGGAGTCGCCGTCGTCGTTGCTTGAGCTATTAATTTTGAACTCACGTTTGGTTGGTCGCGTTGTTGGATCTTGATGTTTGATGTGTTCGCATCGATCGTGATCAGCGTTTTAAAAGTTGTGATGCTATTACAACTCTATCAATTAAACAGGAGCGCACAAGGAGCCCATCTAGCAGATTTATCGGAAATTATTATGGCCACTGGCGAAATAACAACAACTTAGCATTTCTAAAACAATTTTCTACCTGCTGGCAAATTTATATTTGTTCCTTATTCCAATGAGAAAAAAGTTTGAACTTCTCTTTTCCCAGCAAGATCCCTGACGAAATCTACCAGCCAACAGACATGTAACGGTCACATTTACTACAACGCACTACACCTACAAATTGGGCCGTGCGGTTGGGTGTCGGTGCAGGGTATAAACAAACGTTCGATAAGGGGTGTAGGAGGTGTGTTCTCAGGGGTGGGAAGGAAACTTCACAAAGCCGCTGTAGTTCCCTCGGAAAAGTAATAGCTTATATTATAGCAATCGAACGCGCGCATTCCACTCAGCGTTGCAGGAAACCCATTTTGCAGTTTAAGCTTAGCTTACAGAGGGCGTGGGTTTTCCAGCAAGCACAACTTCCGCCGGGGAACTCAATTTTAAAGAAACAGATCCATTGGTTGACCCTAATGAAAAGGCTTTCTGAGTAGCATGTACTGTCTGTACTAGTTCAGTCATTCCGGTTGTTTAGGAAATACAGGACTACATGCCGAGAAAACTCAGTTTCATTTATTAAGGACTCTTTAAGTTGCGTTCCAAATCACAAACGTAGAATTATTCTCCAACCTGTTCAAGGAGGCGTGACCATTAACCAACATCTTGCGCCGTGACTGGCTAATTAAAAAAGGAAATTTGCTGGCTCAATGGCTGGACACGTGGCAAAATCAGACCCACTCTTTGCTTAAGTTCGTTCGCGTCGTTAAGATTTAATCTCTCATGTACACACTATTTTCATGGTAATCCCTCATAATTTCTTAAGTTAAATTAAAAGAACACTATCAGTTTTTGAAATTCCGGAGGGGTCCGCAGATAGCAAATCCTCTGGTGCAGATTTTGTTCACTTGGTCAGTCCAAGCGGTTTTGCATCCTCAATCAAATGCAGTCCCACTTCGAAGATCGACCCTTATCGAGTTCAACCGAACGTCCAATTGCTCCGAAGGTTTTGTGAGGGTAATCCCAATCGAACCCAAACGCTGTCAGGTTGGAAGAGATACGCTGAAACTCGATTGATCGAATGTTGATGATTTGGTTCAACAGGTCAGACACCGAGTGAAGGCCTCTTGGTCCCAGTTTAGACGCCCAACTTTTCATGAGCCCAGCCCAATACGTTGAATTAAGTATACGAAAAGATCGACTGTGAATCAGTTAAGAAACGTTTCTTGAATTTGGAACGGCACAGTCGTTCCTCCCGAATGGCTCAGCCGGGAATTCCAGCTTTGGAACGATTTTGATTCAGACGTCAAACTTTTCATGTGCCTCAGTAACCTAATGCATAAAATATTATAATGTGTTTTACAAGGAGTTTTACACTTTGCCTGTGAACTGCTGACTTTTCGATGTGTTTTGGTTCAACTTAAATTAAGTTCGGCGAATTAAGTTCATACGGCGTACTTTTGATGATTTGGGTCGGTCAAAATTCAAACTAAGTTCGGCTCATGAAACTGAGTTTGGCGTCTGAACTGGCCCTTGCAGATGGAATATGAAAGTAGTTAATTACTAGTAAATTTGTTGCGTTTGCCTACAGTGACGATTCGCCGCAGCGAAATGGCATTGCGTGTATATATAAACAGTAGCCTCCATTTGGTGCGGAAATATGCTCGGATATTAGTCCGCGGACATTATCTGTTCGCTTTGAGGAGCAGATAATGTCCAAGGACAAATATCCGAGCATATTTTCGCGCCAAATGGAGGCTTTTGTGTTTACTATCCTTCAAATATTTTTCACAACACGCGCGGTTTTGAAAATTGGGGAATATCATTCGGATATTCCCCAGTTTTAGCTGGGGAATATTCAGTCACATGACACGTTGAAACCAATCGCGCGCGCGCTAAAATATTTGATGGATTATAAACATGGGCATTTGTAGGCCAGGCTGTTCCCAACCGCATGAGAAGCTGACAAAATACAAACATGTCTCAACAAAATCTCGGCCTTGGGTATATTCTAAATAGATTCTTAAAATTTTTGGGATTTATTACTCCAAAACCCATATAAGATTAGAAAAAGTGAAAAATAAAAAACATTTTCTGTCCCCAAGGTTTTTTATTTGGTGCCAAAAATGGGTCGTCCGCGTCCAGCAACTCGCTAGTGGTTCATCGAGTGTCGTCAGGCAGGATAACAGTTATGTTATTTTGAACAAATGAACCCAGAATTCACGACTTAAGTATTAGAAGAGGACAAAGTAACTTAAGCATTGTTATGTGTCGTTTCGGTAGGACAGTTCGGTTTCGACCGTCGCTCGTACATGTACTGCAGGCGCGGTCGCCGTACACAAGGAAAGAGAGTATATGAAACTTCCTATGAGACACTTTCTATCATTATCCGGGGCATAACTGGGTACCATGTCTAAAAATAACTCCATCACTGCTATTAATCGATATAAATCAACTAATGCCATTGATTAATATTGATTCGTTCATTAGCTAATCGATGATCGATTTTCATCGATTCATCACGTGGCTCGATCGTTTTGGAATCGTCTCCTCAAATTGTGTGCCAGACAACGGTTTATTTTAAAATGTATTGTTTTGTTGTCTACGTCGGCCGGTTTTTTCTTTATTTTCCTATTTTCTTTCCCAAGTATATACATGTCTACCTGCAATATTTTTCTATCAGCTCGCGGGATATGTTTAAGTTATCCAAGTCCTCTTTCTCGACTGAAATTTTCTTCCCGTGCATAGAAACAAATGTTAACGTCGAAAACCTATAAAGTACTCTGATTTGAAAAGCCTTAAAGCAGCTGGTATAGTTTCACTTTGATATTGCTTGAGATGAACAAAACTGCATCTCTACAGCTAAAATTCAATATCATGTTTTCTGCCGAGCTATCCCTGACCACGTTTTTTCGCTAACTTTGAATGGAAGGAAATCTATTTTCGCTTCACACCTACGCGGATTAATTAAATGCAGTATTTACATCGAAAATGATTAATTATCATACCGTTTTAACACGTTTAACTAAAAGAAAAACAACTAAACGGTATCGTTTCTTTGTATGAATCCTACAAATCAGCATAAAAATTAAATGAAAAAAAAAAAAAAAACCAGTCATTTTGTAAAAACATGGCCACACAGAGCGCCACGGTTCATTTGCAATACTTCTTATCATGCTGTTCATATGTCCGTTACAAAACTTTATAGTGCATTTTTCATGCACTTTATTCTTGTCCTAATTTCGTGGGTTTTCTTTGAACTATACTCCCACAGCTTGGTCTGAAAAAGTAACCTCTGACAGGCCTTGTCGAAGAAACCATTTTTTGCCTTTAATGCCATTAATTCGATTGTTTTTTTGTGTGTGTATGTGGAAAAAGCTGTCTATACGTCTATGTTTGTCTTTAAATCGTCAACACAATGGAGAGTTCTGGAATAGATTTTCCATTTTTTTCGAATTAATCAAGAAATAATATTCATTTGCTCGAATGTCTTGTTTAGCATGTCTCGGAGTGGGTTTCATTTCATTATCTTTTTGATAAGTCGTCATGAAATTGAATAAAAAAACTATGTAAATCAACCATTCTCATTTCAAAGTTTCTTGAAATGAATAAAACACGTAGACTGACTCATCCTAAAAGCAGATGGCTTACATCCGAACCGCTGCAACTACTTAGCATTTCATTGGCTCGCCTTTTCTTTGAGTATCCGCCAACCCTTGACAGGCTCGGCGTCATTTGTGAGAACTCGATCCTTTCCTTTTTAAGCACTGCAGGTTCTCAAGCCAGCGAAAAAAACGTACCGCCTTGTTTTCAGATTTGTGGAACCCATCAGATCGCTACGTGTCCGTACACTATGAAACAGAGTTTCACAATTCAGTCATTGTTCGTTCTGTGATTGGGACTTCAGGTAACTCATTAATTTACAGTTAATGTTTGGTTGCATCGGTATCAAGCGGATATTTTCTAAGCCCAAAGTTCTCGTATTGTTCAGGAGCTGTTATATTCGCCATTTTATTCACGCAATGCATTTATAAGCTTATAAAAATGCTTATAAAAGCGGAGTTTGCTGGTTAGACATATCGGGAAGATGGGAAGCTATCAATGTGGAATTAAAGCAAAATTAAAAAGTAGGGGCGATAACTGACTGATAGCAAATCTCACCTGCCATTCGGTTTAAGGGCTATGCGGATTATATTTATACTTCTTTTTCGTTTTTTGGTCTACATAGTTAAATACAAGTTTAGCCTTAGGGCGTAATGTTTGAAAGAAAATATGAAATCGGTTACGAAACAATTCTTTACCTGTTCTCTTAATGTAAACAGAAAAGTCTACATGAACTCAAGAAATATAGCTATTAATCAGCAAGCTCTTTATCGGACCTATAACAAATTAGAAAATAACACCGATAGCAAATTTGAAGACTTTAAACTCAGTTAAATATAGGCCGTGTAAATAGTTTCTTTTTAATTTTTAAAGGCTTTAAAGATAATTGCAAGTTTGCATTCATTCGTGATGTCTGAAGGCAAAATGTAAAATAGACAAATGTTGAATAGGTTTGACACTGTATTTCTATTGGATGTCAACAAAAATAGTGGTGAATAGATATGTTTTATTCCACGTTCTCTACAATATATTAATCTATCTTAAGACGGCAAGTAAATCTTCTATGTATATTTGAATTCTGAAGTTTTTAACTGGTACTCGAATAAATACGGTAAAAAGGGAAATTCATTTTAGACTAGTCGAATGTAATTGATACAACAGTCCCCATGTTAACGTTTTTCAAAGCTAGGATGATTTACAACTCTATCCATTGGATAAGCTTATGTCCATCAGATAGGGCAGTTTATATATTTCTTGACACTTTTCCAGTGGATATTGACAGTCCTATTCATCGTTTGAGCTACTATTAATGTCTTTTTTCCTCAAATGCCGCAGTCATTGTAGTATGAGACAAAAGCTAGACAAAGCCAAATTACCTAAGACAAAACACAGTTGCCGGAAAGAGCCAGGTGTAAAGTGTGCCTAAGCCAAACTTAACGGAACAGTTTTATTATTTAACTGTGACAAAACCATCACGTACAATTCTGTGGCACGTATATTTCTGGGGAGCAGGGTTGCGCTGTGGTGAGAGCACTCGCCTCCCACCAATGTGGCCCGTGTTCGCATGCCGTCCCGGCGTCATATTTGGGTTGAATTTGTTGTTGGTTCTCGCCTTCTTCGAGGGTTTTTCTCCATGTACTCGTGTTTTGCTCCCTCCTGAAAAGCAACATTTCCAAATTCAAATTTGATCAGGAAAGAGGACGCAAACCAGCTAGGGCTGATTTGGCTTCCTCTCCAAGTATTATAATGTTAATTTGTAATTGTTGCCAAGATGTTGTGTAATATAGGAAAAGAATCGTACAACGAAGGTTATGACTGGACGATGAATTCCTGGATACAAACGTATGTCAGCAAACTTACTTAATTACTTACTGCCCTGTAGCCCCGTCGGCGCTAAGGTCAGTGACTTTGGGACAGGAGCCTGACGAAGCTGACACTCTGGCCCTCCAAGATAGGGGGTTCGCACTGGGCTAACAACACTTTCACTATGTTACGGAAACAGCGATGTCGGCAAAGCGGTGCCAATACAATGCTTTTCCTGTCCACTGATACTTGATCAAATTTGACATTGATTAATAGCGCTATTAATGATCGTTTAAAGCGACATTGCATCCGTTCAGGGAGGATTTTGTAGGAAATCAGTAACGCCTACGAACCAGACAAATTGGAAGTACAGCTTGCACGCAGTAGTGAGGCAATCTCAAGTTGATTCACCAAATGTTTGACACTCATATCCTCTTGCATTATATTAAAATATTGAGTATTGTCGGTTGTTTTAGCCGAAAACTTACTGTATTTATCTTATGGCTAATTATTATTGTATTCACTGGATTGTATGGTTACTCTGTGTTGCGCTTAAAAGACTGATATAAAGATGTTTTTGTGCATATATACATGAAACTTCGCAACGGGAATCCGATTTTGAAGTTAAATTGACCACTAAATGATTTTTATGATAATCCGCATTAATTGAACTAAAAACAATGGCTTCTAACAAAGATGCATAGTTTTTTTTTTTGCTCTGTGCGTCTCAGTTTTATTTTTACGATGTGTTTTTGTGGTATTTAGAAACAGAAATAAACTGTTTTTATGAATCAGACCGAATACGTGCATTTGAACTGTGCATACCAACAGCAAAACACTCAAAACAAAATTAAAATTAAGAAACCCCGAGATCTTGTAAATTAATTGTTCCTTGCTGAATCGAGTGTTTGTGAAAGAAATTAAGGAAGTTTTCCTACATTTCCTATTGCGCCTATTAAATAAGTATGTTCTTATTGTTCTAAAGGAATTAGCTACCCATCTTCGCTGAGTCCTCGCTATCATGAACTTACATACACGTTGAAGAATCATTTTTTAAGAATTTGTACATTCCATTGGGATGCCTTTCGCGTGATTGCAAAGAAATAAATATGACCAAACGAAACTCAACTCTAGAAACTTGATTTTACGATGGAACAAAATCACAATGGCAATTTCACTCCTTTTGATTTCTAAGACAACTGCAATCTTCTTGATTTTAATTCTGTCACGTAATAATGTATCAGTATATTGAAATGTATATTTCATGAAGCAACTTGCGAGCTTTCAAGCAAATCATTCTGAATATATAATTACACAACATTGGAATTGAAAAAAAAAACTGAGTTTCTTTAAGAAATAACACCGGTAGCAGGTTGTCATTGTTAGAAAATAAAAAAAAAAAGGTTTATTAATTTTTAAAAGACGCTTTTAGATACATCGACTAGATACCAGATCTGGCAGAAACGAAATATTAAAATGAATGGCTTAATTGGTCTAGAACTACACACAGGATTAATTTGCAGGAGAGAAAAGGTAACTAATAGGCAGCATATATAAAAATCGAAAGATTTTCGTCGAGACGAGGTTTACGTAAGGCTTTTTCCATTAACAGCTTTAAGAGAGTGGGAGGGAAGCTTGTCTGCTTTTAAAGCTGTCCGGAAGAACTCACAGCAGCCATTTAATTCTTCTGATCCTGTTTCAAGGAAGAACAAAGGAAGCCGCGGTGAGTTTTCCTCTGTCAAATCACTTCCAAGAAATTCAAATTACATATTACATCTCAGTTGTTGTGGATTTCCACAACAAGATACGATTTTTAAAATTACTAGTTTATAATTTCTAACAAAAGGAATCCGTGGAAAACGTGCTAAGTAATTCTTTGACGCAATTAAATACTCGTGAAAGATACACGGGCTACCCCGCTTATCTTTTCTGATATCAGTATATATCTTTCGTTTCAAAATTGAAGAAATACTTCGAAAGCCGTGTTTATTGACCCAAAAAATTTAACGCCTCGGTGGTCTTTCACTTGGCACAGCTTGTGTCGGCATTAAATTTTAGCGAAAAAGTCCAACCTGTTTTTTATGACCTATTATCTTTTTCTTTTTCCTCATGACCTACTATCCAATCAGAATCGCGTATTTGCAACAGATAGATGTTAAATATGCATCACATCATCAGTATACCTGGAAAACAACATGCAAATATGTAGCAGCTTGGGAAAAATCAAAAACATTTAACTATTTGCTCGTTCGTATTCGGTTTTTCGGAGAAAAGAAGACGTGGGTAGGTACACGATTATTGTGATGTGCTGATCTATGCATTTTTTCCTTGCCCTTATGCAAAATGTCTTGAGAAAACCATTAAGAGAAACAAACAACCTAGTAGAATGTATCATTGAGATACACTTTTTAATTATTTTCATGCTCTATTAGACAAGGCAAACTGACTCAGAGGAAAACGTTTAAACTGTAGCGTGCTTTCCAGAGCGTGTACCATATTTACTGACTTCAAAATTTTTTTTTTTTAAAATATCGCCTCTAACCCACGCTCTTAACATAAAGTCAATCCACATGTATATATATCGATTCAACAAGGCGCAAAGCTAGTTTCAGATATGATACCAAAACAAATGGTGAACTAAGATTTACCCGGTGAAAAATAATTCATTTTTGAATAAAATTAATGAAAATATTTCTCAGTTTGCAAATCGTAATTCTCTTTCGAAATTTAGTAGGAAAGATGATAATGTTTAGCATGATTTGAGACCCACAATTATGATTGTTTACTAGTACTTTCTGAACAAGATTTACCACTTTCAACTTAAAAGTGTCTTTGGTGCGGCGAAGTTATCTTCAATTTGTCAATTCATGTCTCGAGTTAATTGTGTTTCCGAAAACGAAAAAGTTTTTATTTTTTTGATTAGGAACAGCCGTTTTTCTGCTGATGGTAACTGGAAGTTTGCATGAGTCTAAATTCGTGGTTTCACATGTTTCCTAGGCTATATAACTCGGACGTTAATCGGTGTCGATTTTGCTTAAATCCTTAATTTTCAAAGCATTTGACGTTAATAAGCTGCTGTAATAATCATTATAACTAACCTTCTATAATTATCCTTTTACAAGTGCTCCTTGTAGTACTTAAAATACTTAAATGTTTGATCTATTTTATCATATTTCTCCAAGGGTAGTGATTGTGGTGCGTTTTCCTTTTTCAAAACGCTTCCGGCAATAGTTGCCCAGCCGGCTACGTGGTTTAGTAGTCAAGTTACAAATTACATGTCGTTGTGGCTTACCACAACAACATTTATGATTCAGTTGTAAGATGACTACAGTAAAGAAATGGCTCACAAAGTGAGGTTGCAGTAAAGGACTCAAAGTTAGATGTTATTAAAGATAAATCGAGCACTTTTTTGAACGACCTTTTTATAAAATGCTACTTTACAGTGACAAGTTATCATCACAATGTATGTCTCGGGTTATTTTTTTAACTTTTTAATTGGGATTTTTCAGTATAAGTGAGATTTTTCTTGTAGCTGATTCTTTTGCAACTGAACATCCTAGGATCAAGGCTATTAGAGGCCTTTTACGTACGTTAGAAAGTTATTTATTAGACTCACGATATTATCAGTTCTGTTTTGTCAGCTGCTTTCTTACATAGAAAATTGACCATTTACTTGATGTGTAGAATTCTTATCGATAAATGTCAGACTAATGGGCGATACCTCGCCGCGGACTTTGCTTGTTCGGTGTGCACTCAATTTCAAGTCAAGAACTCTGAAGAGTTTCATCACGTCAGTGGTAAAAACTCCACTGACGACTCAGAACCTTCAACTGGGGGTCGCGTGGTTTAATTCTCAAATATTTATTACAGATTATATCTTATAAGCATTTCCTAGAACCATTTTTTTTTCTACTAGAACATTAAAACTTTCTACCAATAATGGTAAGAACATGTGAAATAATTCTTTGGCAAAATAAAGTTATGACGTATTTATTTGCACCATTGCGCGTATCGGCGGAAGGCGAGATGTTTCATGTGTGTGAGCTCGCATACTCATACAACGCCCTTATCGCCTTGAAAACGACTAATTAGAGCGGTTTTCACTTGAACGTTGAAAGTAATTCAGATTTGCTTTGGTTTTGCGTTACAACGCTACTCGATTGGCTTAAAAAATTCATGCCACCTTGTCAGCTAATCAGTGGAAGTAAAACCAAAACCAATCACGACTCCTTCACACAGGTTTTCCCGCGCTTCGGGTCATGCAGCTAAATGTCTTTTCAATCGGGATTGCCTACGCCCTTTTCTAATTGGCGAAAGAATTTTGATGTTTCTTTCTGTATCCATTTAAACATCTAAGTGATGATTAAATAGACGATTCGATTGAGGCCTTGAGCTACTGTAATTCTTTTTATTCCAAACTTTCGCCGATCTATGACATTGTCAGGAAATGTAAAGAAAATATTCCACTGTGCGTGATGTAAAAAGCAGTGTAGGTGACACGAACAATTAGAATCTGATGAAATAAGGACAATGAGGGGGTTTACTTACGATTATTCGAGGCGTTTTATATCCGGAAGAACAAGCCTGAACTTAATTTCCGGAAAGAATGTACTGAGCTCAGAGGCCTTTTATTTTAAACAAGACTGCTTAGATCTTTTGTCCTCGCCACCACTTATTAGCGATTTTACATGTTATTGCGTGTCTGCCACCAACGTCACATTTGTAAAACTCGTTGTCCTTATTATATATTCTAATTATTCGTTTCACCTACACTGCGTTTTATATCACGCACAATAGAGTATTTTCTCTGCATTTCCTTGACAATGCTGCAGATCATCGAGAGCTTAGAATTTAAGGAATACAGTAGCTAGAGGGCTCATCGGTCAAGTCGTCCATGTAATCACCCAACTGAATGACGCTACTGAATGACAACTTCAAACGTTTACTTTTTTCTTTTTGCTTTGTTCTGATTATAAGCAATTATTGGATGAGGTTTTTGTGATATCCAGGATAATCATTGTCGAGGTTGGGGTTATTAGCGAGGCCGAAGGCTGCGGCTGATAACACTTACCGAGACCTTGATTATTCTGGATATCACAGAAACCGAATCTAATAATTGTTTGTTTGTTTGGTTTTTTTTTTACATCGAACGACAAAAAAAATGGAAGTGATGTTTTTGCTTCTTCACTGGCGGCAAGCAACACAAAGCGCGCGCGAATTTGACATGATTACCCTTAGAAATCATGCACTGCGGTCATGCATGACATGATTACCCGTGACCTTGAGTGTCCTTGACATGATTATTTTTAATCTGCAGCTAGATGACGTCACAGGCGCTGATTTCGAAAATTCACTATATGCTTTCGGCCAATCAGAAAAGAGATAGTGAGTTCAATGTATAATAATTACTATTATTTATTATTATTACTATTATTATTATTATTATTATTATTACTAGGAATTTCATTACGAAAGTAAGTGCTATCGAAGGTCGATAAAACGGTGGGAACTGAACTGAACAGTCAACAGGTCTGGAAATTTTTTTATCTTTGGAGGGTAGGGGTGTTCAGAGTAGGCCCTCGCTGGATGATTTGTAATCATTACTACAGCAAGTGGTGTTTTAGAAAAATGGCCCAATCGTTAGGCTTACGGAGTTGTTTGACCCATATTGGGAAATTGCTGAAAATGCTTTGTTGTTTGTGGGGTGGGGAAAGTGGTTGAAAATGTAGGTAGTAGCAAAATAGAGGTGCTGTTCTAAAAGGTGAGGGGAAATTATTTTTTATTGTTGATTTGATAAGTCATTAATTTGATAGATGTTGGGAATGATAAATGACAACGATACTCATTTGTTGGAAAATTCATCCTTATACAATGTGTATCTTGACAAGATACCAAAGTTTCTAACTTCAAGTATGTATTAAAATTTGTTTTTCATTTACACATTTAAACTGGTTTCATTTGGAACTGTAACTTGAACAACGAGTTAGAAAATAATGTTATATGCCATAAACTTGATACAAAATATTCTTGATTGGAGTAATTCCTTTTCAATGTGAACAATAACAGTAACTATAAAAATATGTCTAACTTGAACAATGAATTCTTTGCAAAAGGGTTTTGGCAAAGATACTTAGTAAATCAGTAGTAAGCAGGATTAAAATTTTTTCCTATATCTGTATGAAATATAATCAACCAATATTCAGCGGGTAACAATAACAGTAACTATAAAAATATGTCTACTTTGAACAATAAATTCTTGACAAAAAGGTTTTGGCAAAGATACTTAGTAAATCAGTAGTAAGCAGGATTAAAATTTCTTCCTATATCTGTATGAAATATAATCAATCAGTATCCAGTGGGTGACGTTTTTTAGATGTTAACTTTATAATGAATTTTAAATTTAATTAGATAAATGAAAAAATGCAAATAAAAATCATTATTGGCAGTAAGTTTTCTACATCTTCATAGTACATTGGAAGAAAACAGTTTTTTAAGATTGAAGGAACCTGTTTTCTGTTGTTATAGTCCTCATATCTAATTTATATGAAGCAATTTATTGTCAGCTAGGTTTAAAGTAATGTTTAAATCATGCATCTCGAGAAGAATGTCAGTTAGGTCATCTTCTGTGAGGGCAGCGTGCATTTTTTGTTGCGAAGCATCGAACAGTTTCACCAGCTGCTGGTGAAAGACAGACAGGTAAAACTTGTTGTTGGTCAAACAACTGACAGCGTACGAAAGATTCGAAAGTCGAAAGCGTCTGACAGCGTGCGAGGATTTCTCACGTGCAAAGTAATCTCACGCGTGGATCCCGGATGATATGACAGCCATGTGATGTGCGCGTGATTGTCGTTTTAATGGTCCCGGATAATACTCTACTACGCAGGCTTCGAGTCTTACATCCGAGAAAATTTTGGATTTTGCGCCCTACAGAGAAGAATAGTGTGCTGTCTCGCTAACGCTCGACAGCAATTAGTATTAGTATTATTATTATTATTATTATTATTATTATTATTATTATTATCATTATTATTGTTTTGATTTTCAGTCCAAGGAAACATTTTTTCACTTCAAGAAATAGAATGTTCAAGAAAGCAACCGGAACGATGATCCTGCTGGTATACGTTGGATCAATAGTGATCTAATCCGCTTCACATATAAAATGAAGAATACAAAAGCAAAAACCGACACAACGTAGAATGATTTTTTGAAGGTGTACTATATTTCGGCTGGCCAAACCAGCCTTCTTCAGGCACAATGAAAATTTTACATTGGGACGTGTTTTATGTAGCATGTTTTCGTAATACCGGAAATACGTAAAACTAATTGACAGTGTAAATTAAAGATAAGCACACGGTAAAATAAAATAACATAATAAAAGAACATAATAAAAGGAAACCGATTAATATGTTTCTTCACGGATGTTCAGACCATCAGGATCAATTGTTCTGCCTTTTTTGAATTAAAAAAGCTTCCCTGGCCTTACGGATAGAGTCTCGGTTGGAAAAGATTTTTTCGATGGGGGTTGATTGCATGTCGTTAGCAGTGTGGTTTGGAGAAGACAGGAAATGTTCTGCGGCTGTAGTAGGTCCCAATGTAAAATTCTCATTGCACCTGAAGAAGGCTGGTTTGGCCAGCCGAAATATTGTACACCTTCAAAAAACCAATTTACGTTGTGTCGGTTTCTGCTTTTGTATACTTCAAGAAAACCTGTTGGAGTAACAATTGCAAATGCTCTTCTCGGTAAAAATTGATTTTAAAAGCTTGAAATACGAGCCTCTGCCCATTTTCATGACCCTTAACTTTTGATCTTCTCGCTATCGTGTAAAATATCTTGAATATTTTAAGGTAGATATCAGTCGCATCAGCATCAGTTTCTCCTGCCTCACACTCACTGGTCAAATATCAGCCTCTCTCATCTCTTGATAAGACTTTTTCCGCTGGATTTCCGGCTAAAAGCGCCAGAAAAGGCTAATTTCTCAAGCCGCAACATCTCTTTCATAATGCGTCAAGATGTTCACCCAGGGCATTCGGGGTTATCGACGCAGTTATTTGTGACATAATTCGCGTTAAGAATGCGACGTGCTGCAAATTAATTAGCGCTACGTGGTTTTTGAAAGACATGTAATTTAAGTCGGTTTCCTTCCATATCCTTCCTGTTTTCGATACATATTTAACGCTTCATTATCAAAGAAACACTTTGAAAGACTTTTCTTTAACCACGATAAACGTTTCGGTAATAAATTAACAGTAGCTTGTTTTAGTGATTAGCTCCAGCGAAAATGAGTGCTGTCACGTATGGAGTGTTTTTTATGACCTGTTATCAAAATCGAAATCGCATATTGTCGCATATTGATTGAGTGAACATTTCCTTTCAAAAACCGAGAGATTACGCAGACCTGTTGGGGCCAATTTAGACAACACTCAAATTAGCTATCGCGTCAATGTGGAGTAAAGGTTGTCCACCGAAAGCTGGCGAGAGAATTAAGACAATTGTTCGTTTGTCAGAGAAAAGAAGTCTCAGGTAAGTACAGGAATACTCCGTTGAGCAGTGATCTATATAACGTTGTCAGTTTACCGTTACTAATTATATATAATTTATATATATATATGAATAGTTGATATACAGGGACATACCAATAATCGTATAGAGTCCATGACTGCAGAAAACAGCTTTAACTCTCGCTCTTGTTAAAACTCTCCTACGCTTTCAGATTAAATCCATAGGCACCGTTTCCTGCACGGACAACAAAATATATCTATCGTCAAGTGAACTGAAAAACACATTTAAATTTGCGAGAGACAAACTCTCGCCTCTGACCCTAAGCTCTTTAGAATAATAACCTTGCATGAATGTATATTTTAGTCAACAAGAAACAAAGCTAATTTTACCCTTAGCAAACACTAACCTAAGATTTATCTGATGTTGAAACGAAATTTGGAAAATAGCTAATGAAGAAAGTTCAAAGACATTTCTCTGTTTCAAGTTGTTGTGGAAGATGTATTGGATAATTCGATACTTCACCAAAATCATATCTCATTAATTTAAAATAAAAATTAACACTTTCTGAATTGAAGCAATCACTCGCAAAGTATTTCTTAAAAGTTTTTTTAATGCGTCACGCTGTTTTTTCCTTGAGAATTGATGTCTGCAGTTAATTGCGTTTGAGAGAGGCTTTGTGATTGTTAGTAGCAGGCCGCTGTGATTTGGTTTTTGCTAATTGTCACTCGAGCTTTGCATTATTTAGATTGTGAGGATGCAGATGTTTACCGACTTAAAAGAGATAAGCCGACGTTGATCATTTGTTGTAGTAATGTTGATATGTGAGACTTTTTATAACTTTTTCTTTTTCAACTGCGTATTACAGAATGAACGTTTTTGGAATAAAGTCCTGCTGATATAGCGGGCGCTCTCAATAGCTTAACGTGCTGACATTTTTCGGCACTTCTTCAATGAGAAAAATGAAAGCTTGAACTCTAGCTTTTTTAAATTGATTTTATAATACGACTAATGGTGTCATAAATAGGCCAATCATTGGTGAACATGGTATGGCCATTTTGGTGACCCTTAATAAGATTACTTATACACTTTAATTAAAAAAAGGGACCCAGTGACTCCAATTTTAAACGTCTGATTAAAATAAAATGATTTGCACTAATGAGATGATGTTTGATGAGGCCGAAGGCCGAATCAACTATCACCTCATAGGAATTGAAAGCGAACTGAATCTAATTGTTTTAGTATAATTAATTCTTCCTGAAATTTCTGTTAAATTAGTATTTCCAATTATTTATCTATGTAGTATTAAACTTTTATTTGCGAGAAATCGCGCGGACTGAATTGTCTTTTGAAATTTGCAGTTTTGTATACGCACGCATAGTGTACCGGGATAGCTCATCAGCCTGCGCCTATTAGATTGCAGCATTATCATAACTAGAATTATTCTACTAATTAATAAATTTACGGGCGTAAAATCCCAAATAAGCACTTGCAAAAAGTATTTATCATTTTTGCAAACTTTCAAAATTAATTTTAATTTGGATAACGTCCAAATTTACTAATAATTTGGACAGTTCCCTGCACAACATAATTAACAAGTATAACGACTATATCCCAGTCCCATTTGGAAATAATTAATTTTTAAAGCGGTGCCGCTATCGCTCTAAAAGGTCGTTATGAGGCCTAATATAGATGCAAGAGGCATTTGACGATGTGTGTGAAAAATTTTAAACTTGGGAACACCGGAAAAATGGCAGCAGATAATGAATCAGAAACACTGTGGTTTTTTCTTACTTTGTCTAAAAATGTTGAGTTGATCGTGAGATGGGAAAAGTAAAAACATTTTATGGGGACATCCAGTGAAAGAATGAAACATAGCACTGTGGGAAAAGAATATTACCACGAACTCTAAAGCAGGTGCTGGATATCTTTCAAAACCAAAACACAATGACATGTGCATTTTTTCTTCTCACACAGCGCATGCCTAAGAAGTATTAGCTGAGCGTCAAACTTTAGAAGCCAAGCTCAAATCACAAGCATAAAGTTAAAACATGGATAATGCGTCAATAGAACCGCAGACCACGACCCAGACATCGAACATCAATGAAAGGCCGAGACTTCAGCATGATGATCCGGCATTCATAGCATATATTGTGGTCATGACCATAATCTTGGCAGTTGGTTTTGTCGGCAATGTTCTGACGATAATTATCTTACGATACCGAGAACACAGAAAGAAAAATATCACTCCACTCATGATCAACCTCGCGGTGGCTGATATTATTATCATCGTGTTTGGTTATCCCGTAGTAGTTGCCGCAAACATCTCCTCAACTGGGCTTGAAATTAGCAGCACGTGTGTGTGGTCAGGATTTATCAACGGGTCGGTGGGAATCGCATCCATTGCTAATTTGACTATGATGAGCGTTGTGATGTACTCCTCATTTAAGAGGCTCGGCAACAGGAAAAAAATTCCAAGAAACAAAATGGCGGCTATGATCGTCTTCACGTGGTTGTACGGAATAATGGCCATGATTCCACCGTTAGTGGGTTGGAACGAGTTCGTCCCAGGCGCCTCTGGAGTCAGCTGCTGTCCAAACTGGGTACCTGAAACAAAGGCTGGAGTGGCTTACAACGCCATGTTGGTTTTTGTTGGCTTTGTATTTCCGCTGAGCGTCGTTACATTTTGTTACCATCGGATTTACAGGTAAGCGATTACGTACCCGGGGAGGGAGAAAGGAAGCACTGCTTCTAAAGTTGACCGGGAATTATTAGACCCGTTTCCGCCGCTCTCTCGAGTCCAGTCTACGGTCCCCCCGAGAGGAGTCTTCGGGGAGGGGAGCGGCTCCTTTCCCGAACAGTGACTAGTGAACAAGCCTAGGGAGTTATGGCTGCGGGGTAGGAAAGAAATTAACGATCTTTTTTCCTGGGCACTGAGTGGTGGTCATAATGTTTGCAACCAAGAGATTATCTCTTGTTGCAACTAATTTAAGTCTAAGATATAAATGAGCAGGATCCTTGATCCATGTTTGGTGTTTTGTGGGGTCTTTCCCAAACCACTCGACGGCAATCAAATGCTGGACAGACGTCAATTCTGCGCGTTTTGGTTTTCTAAGTTTTGTTTTTGCATTGAACAAGGAAAATATCAGTTTCTACAGAACAGGATCCTGAGGGCATTAGGTGCGGTGAGCTAATAGTTAGCGCCCTGAAGTCCGGATTGATCGCTGTTGGTGCGAGTCCTGGCCGGATTCATTTCGTTGTGTCCTTGGACAAGAAACTTTTCTCTGACAGTTGTTTACCACATTCAGGTTGATAGACTAGCATTCTATCCATAGGGAATAGGCCGGGAGGAATACCCCTAGGCAATTCACGTTAGGGAAACTAGAGATAAGCGCCGGGGGAGCAACTGGCTTGAACGTTTGGAAGCTACATTTCATATCTCACCCACCTTTAATTTGAACGTATTTAGCCAATGGAATTTATTTCACGGTGTTTATTTGCAGTCGAACGTGCACCTTGTGGAAAATAAACAGCAGTTTATTTTGATCCCGTAAACGTATTTAAAAAATAGCGATCATGGCCGGATAGTTCAAAGCCCGACTAAGCTTAAACCTAGGATTAGCGAGAATTTTGATTTCACTTTTTTAACTTTACCGTGAGGTTTTCTTTTTCTAATGTTTGTCCTTCAGTTCCAGTCGGAATGATCTCAAAGTACACAAAACCTAGCAAAGTAAAAATTAATACTTCGGATAACTTTTAATCCTGGGTTAGCGCGCGTTAACCGGCTTTTGAGCAACCCGGCCTCCTAGTCTAGTTTAGAAATGGAGAGTAACGAGTTTAACGCGTCTCATTTCGTTGCAGCTTTATTCGGACACAGCAACCCACGACCGAGAACGCTTCACTTCAGGCCAGCCGGAGAAAATCCCAAATCAAACTCTTGCGTATGATTGCCATGGCGATTGCCGCCTTCGTCTTGAGCTGGTCTCCATATTGCTTTGTGAGCATCATTGCCACCATCCGGGGTACTAACACGTTGACCCCTGGCGAGGCCGAAATCCCGGATTTGCTAGCCAAGGCCTCAGTCATCTACAACCCCATTGTTTATACTGCAATGAATGACAGGTTTCGTGCTTCTTTACTTCGGATGATCCCTTGCTGTCGATATTTTGCAAGGGATATTAACCCGGCGGCAAATACCCCCACAAATTCAAAGTCGCGCGAAGAAAATGGTAATGATCTTAAAAGGAAACAGTCCCAAACCGAAGTGTGATGCAAGGATCCTGCAGAATGCTATTACATTTTCAGGAGCTGTTTCCCTGGAAGAGCATCTTTAGTGTTTTCGTTTTGGCAGGTGGCTTCAAATTTCAGGGAAGAGTGTACCTCTTTTCCTGGTACGTGAAGGAAGCCCACAGTTTCCGGTGGGTTGTACTCAGATCATAAGCCGCTTATGAAACACGTAACTATGGGAGTGCGATCGAATTTCAAGATATTTCATTGCATGGACGCCATTCAGGCTTTATCAAGGCTCAAATATTTTAATTGCATTGTGCGTTAATTATCAGGGTCTGTGGATGTAGTCCAACTTCCCTACCCCTCCTTACTGATAGGACTCGAAGTTTTCCCTGGCCAAAACCCGGAAATTTCGATTGAAAGTAAAAAGGAACAGTAATTTTCGGAAAATCCGCTCTGGAATTGTAGACTACCTCCAGAGGTACTTCTTTCTTCCGTTCGGAACGGAAAGACGGGAAATTCCTAATTACGATTTACTGAATTCTCGAATTTCCAGTTTCCCGTCTACAAACCACAACTGGAGATCAAATTGTAAACGGTTAGCGCCATCTCGTTCGGTTGGTTTGCTGATTTGAAGAAACCCTTATCACTATTCAACGGCCATCCCAACCGGTTATTCCAACAAATAGAAAGCGCCCTAAGAAAATAAGCAGACGTGGTTCAGCTTGTTCCTCTCAAAAGATACTAGATCCCAGTAAGAAAATCAGCATTAGTACAGTCGAGCCACGGACACCAAGGGACTGGAACTGATTGTCTGTATTATGTAGGAGTTCGTATTATGACACAAATTTGGGGGTTGTGTACTGGTGTCAGCATACCGAGGGATAATCATTGTACTGCCTTTCTTTACGAGCCTTTGCTTAGCTGTGTATATTGCGGTCTTTTATATCGGTCCTTGTGCAGCACACACGAGGACAGAAACCGTTCTAGTGATGAACTATCGACAGAGAAAAGAGGTGTCTTTAAATGAATTCGCACGATTGGTAGATAGTAATTTAAATAGTTTGTGCATAGAATGATGATGGTAGTTACTGACAATACACGAAGCAAAGCCCTTGTTTTGCAGGTAACTTGGATTCGTTTAAAAAAATACCAAGCCTTTCTTTCCTATACTTTCAATGTGATCATCCGAGCTACGGTTTTTGTTGATACACAAAACCTTATCCTCGTCGGCAACATATTGTGCAGTCGCTATTCTTAATCGTGTTACTAAAAAATCACAATGTGCGTATTGGCAATCTAAATAAAACCTGATAACTGTGGTTGTTTCACATCATTAAACGGCTGCGTGTTGTAATCACCATAATGAACGCGAACAGTACTAGACTGATTAAAAATGGAGGAGTAACCAGGATTACAAATCATCTTATGTTTCTCTAGATAGATCGGGAGAGATAGAAACTTTATTAAAGTGCTAATGCTTTGTAGCCTGTGATTAAATTCTCGGGTTAAGAATTTAATAAAAACTATAGCTTTCGGTTTCCAGCCTAAAGCCAGTTTTTCATTGAAAACTACCATTATTGGAATCGTAAAGTAGACGGAAAGAGTGATCTGTGAGTCAGTAAGGAGACAAAGGGTGAAACCAAAACCATGGATTGATACAAACTAAAATCTCTAACAATGTTAAAAAGTCCGACTCAGTCGGAAGTAGAATGGTTTGATTTCCAAACCGAAATGTCGGGTACGGTTTTGTTACCTAATTTTACTTTGTCTGATGAGTCCAACATTTTTACTTTCGCCTTTTTGTGTTTCCATATGTATGTTTCTCTGCCTTACGAATCAGCCCATCTCTTTTAATTCATGAAATATTTCTCTGATCCAAGTCGGCGATGGCCTCACACGCAGACGTTCTTAGGGCTGGTCACGCGTTAGTTCCTCCTCCACAAGTGACGAGCCCTAAAAGCGTCTGCGTGGAAGACTAAGTTGGCGAAGGATCCGGTGTGCTCAGGGTTTTGTCCTTGTGGTCTTTCCAATTTTAGATTATGGTCGCAAAACTTTTCATAAATCCATATGGGTTAATAACGCGGTGTTATCAACATCGAGGCTGTAATAAAAGACTCACAAAATTTGGATCTAGACCATTTATCATGACCTGGCGAAAATGGGGAAAATGAATAGCGAGGCCAGAGACGGATTTAGGGGTGGGAGGCGAGGTGGCTGTGCCCCCCCCCCCCCTTCCCCTTTGACTTTTTTGTCACAAAATGAACCCTTCTTTTAGCAGCATTTTCACACAAAAAGTGAATTTTTCATCGGCGGGAGGTGGGGGTGGGGGTGCTATGCGCTCCGCTACAATTTATGTAGTCCCCTCTTTGTGACTCTTTTGGATCTGCCCCTGCGCGAGGCGACGAGCGGGAGAGCCCTACATTCCTCGCGCTCCTTAAGCATTCCTCGCTCAAGGACAATCGCGGCCAAATTGTTGCCACGTAAAAGATATATTTCAAAACTTGCCATGCAGTGAGGTAAAGATCAACTTTTGCCAGAAATTAAAGTACGATGACCGCCGTTTTTATTTTTAATTAACAAATAAAGAAGCCTAATCTGTGTATTACACTGTGATAAAACACGACGGGCATTTAATAACACGAGGGAAATGTAGAAAACACACTCGCCTCCGGCTCGTGCTCTTTTACATTTCTCGACTGTTCTCAAATGTCCGGAGTGTCCGGGGGGTACTCCCTTATATGGGCTATACTTAGTAGGCATGTGCGGCCCGAAAGGGTATGGTTTTTCAGCCGCTTTCAGTTGGTCATAAATAGGGTCTCCATTTTGGCCATTTTGGTCAGAAATAGGGTATGGTTTTGCACTCTGGTCTTGATGTTTTTTAGAAGAAACTACTTTTTCATCATTAACGATAAGACCGTCAACAAGAGCCTTCATAAATTATGTTTAGAGCAACAGTGCAGGCCGCAACGGCCATAAATAGGATATCGAATTTTTGGTCAGGTCATAAATAGGGTGGGGAAAATCGCAGATTTTGGTCATAAATAGGGTAAGGGTTTTGGGGAGCGGGCCGCACACTCCTACCCAGTTTTTCTTCACATCTGTTAGCTTGACAGTAGCTACAGCTTGAATTAATTACCTTAAAATCTTTTTCTTAAGGCGGGGGTTAACATGAAGGCCGTATTATGGTTTTAACGAAAATATCTTGTTCACGTTTTAAGCAGTCAAAAATCTCTCTGCTTGTCCCACATATCTACGTTTTGGGCTGTTTTGTAAATTTTTTGGTGAGTTTTGGGTATATTTGGGGATAAATAGTTTTTCTCAAAGGATTATAGTAATATTTATGGAAATAGGAAATTTTGAAGATTTGATGTTGTTTTAAAATTAGAATTTGAAGTTAAAAATTGGTAGATGTACACCTGTCCACCAACCTGCGGTGCCCTTTCGGGGGGCGTTCAACTGCCTGGTGGTGTTCCAAAACTTTTCTTTTCCTTTTAACCTCTCTTTAAACTTCCCAAAACTTCACTTAAATTCAGGTAGACCCCCTCCTCAACCTCGTCTTCAAAACTTTCTGCTGCTTTGCAGAGAACTCCATCACAAATTTCTTCAAAGAAAATGTTTTTCGCCATCTCCAACAAAAATGATGACTATAGGTAATGTGGCGAAAAACAATAAAACACGCTTTTTCTATGTTTTGCACTCTCATAAAACATGGATTTTTGACCAATCAGAGCACGTCTAGTCTAGTTTTCTATATTTTGGGGGCGTTTTTAATAGAAAAATTATTCCACTCGCGCTTGTTGGATATGAGATGATAACAGACAACTCAGTGCTACGCGCCTCGTTGGCTATCTACCATCTCATATCAAACGTGCGTTCGTGGAATAATTGTTTTAAAAATATTTCATCCTTTAAGGTGGCGTGACGTGGAGACGGGAAATTCGTTCGCAGAAACAATGGGCACGAACGTCCATAAAAGAAAGAAAACCTCTTGGACCAGGGTCATAGCAATAAAAAGTCATACGAATGCTAGTTTTCTGTTTCCAAAGCACGATTAATTCACAATGAGTTAAACTTAAACTGTTCAACATGTTGAAATTCGACATTCTCTTGAATTACCCCCTATTTATATTTATAGCCTTACTTTGGTCGTCCCTAGGAACCAGGCTGGCTTCGATCGGAAACTTTTTCCACCTATTGTCAAAAACACAACATCATCGGGTCGATCTGAATATTGCCGTCTCGTTGTGTTATTTGAATTTATTGTAATCGCAAAAAATATATTACCTAATTTATTCATATCACATCTCAAAAAGCTGATTGAAGCACTCTATTTAGCTGCTGGCTGATTCAGTTGGATCGTGAACACTCTGACTGAGCCATGAAAGGAAGAGGAAGAAAGACTTCCTGGACGGCGATTGTGCTGATTTGCCAGAACAAGAAGAGTACACACGCTTTTCAGAAAGGTAAAACTTCAAACTGTTCTTTATAGTAAACGTTTCGTAAATGTTAATATGGCCAGGCTTTTTATAGGTGCGGGACCTACTGGATTTGCTAGAAGGCTGTCAATTTCGAGGACAGGTGCCGATTTTATTGACTGATTTTGACTTAGAACTTGCAAACCTTCTCACAACAACAAAATAATTAGGCTATTGACATACTGTCATACTATGATACGTTCAGCCAAATTCTTCGCGAACAAGCAGTTTTAAGGTTTATTGACGAGAGACAAAGTTGGCTACGTTGCGCTTGATTAAGTCTTCTGAGGTTTCTTCAGTGTACGAATGACATGTCTATTTCCCGTAGAAGGCAAAATACAGAAATATCGGATGTTTGTCTTCACTTTCTACTGATAACTTGTTAAGCAATGCAGAGGAGGCTGCTAAAGCTTTGAAGGAAGGTACCTTGCAAGAATACCTAATTAATCTAAACATGGGCTCTCCAACAATTACTAGTATAACAGTAGTTCGAGTACCGTTTGAATAACTGCATGGTCGTACAATGAAAAACCTTTGCTTTGAATATCAGTAAAATTCTGAAGTTTGGAAGGGGATGGGGCTTAAATCTGTAAAGAGTGAGAGGATCGGGGAGGGGGGCAGGGATCGTAGTTAAAGGAGTCCTTTCATGCCTCCAGTAAGAGAAATGGGTGGGACGAAAAGATGAGTTCATTAATTTCAAGAGGCGGAACTTTGCTTCAGCCACACTTAGCCGCAATCTTAGTAGGTAATGCATAGACGGTCAGTACAGTGGAGACACAGACCGTTCTCTAGGTAAATTGGGATACCTTATTCTTATGGTGAAAACATTGCCTTCTTCTTCAGGAAACATTGAGAAAATTGGTGCGTGCATGAACTGTTATCGAAGACAGAAATGCACTATGGCTCCTGGTAGGTAGAACTGAAAAAATACACAACTTATTGGGTCAGTTTTTAATTAAGCTCTATTAACCTTTACTCTGCCGCAGTAATTGAAGCATATTTTTCACGTTCTGGACAACTATAGGAACTGAACCAGGGGCAATTCGATATATGATGAAGGTGCTTGAGCCCTTAACATTAGGTGAGTAAATAATGGAAGAGATTCTTTGATACCTACGATGGGTGTAAGCCGTTTACACGAAAAGCTAGAGAGACTCCTCTAAGATAATTTTCCGAATTCTGTACTGGCGCTATGTTGTGACATCATGAGGCTATCAAAAGTGGTGACTGTGCTGGACTTTTGAAAGCAATCGTAATGTTTACCTAAAGCTTTCATTTAGAGCTTTTAGCGGTGAATATATGTCAGGTTTACCTTTACAGACGGCTTCTATGGAAACCAGTTTTTGGTTACACCCTTTTGTTTGTGAAAGGTTCAGTTATTTTCAGCCAAGCAACTTTTTGATGATGATGATAACGGGAAAGAGGAAAAAAATATCAATACAGGGACGAAAAACGACCATTTACTGTTGTCGATGCGGCAATCTATGTTCATCTTTGCCATGTTTTACTAATTGTTCATATCATTTACTAACGGGCCCCTTTCATCTGTAGAACACCGTTCCACGACGATCATTGTCCGTATAATGCGTGATTACGCTCTTAATGTTTCCAACACAGACTAGTGCACGTACTGTAAATATTGATTGTTCAGGGAAGTAGTAAAAGGTGACCCAAGGCACTTGTTTTAGGAAAAACTGTACAGTTGTTCATATATTCCGGGATCAGTAAGAGGCTAAAAGTAATATTGCCTCAGGAAGAATTTTCGTCTCACTTCGGCCCTGTAGCTTCTCGTCCAGAAGTTTCATTACTGTGTTTACGTTATGTGCGCCTGTTGTATAATTACAGGACAAACCCTCACCGGAGCTGGAGGTGGAGGCTTTGTTGTGCTTCTCACTAAGGAACCTAACATGGCAAACGAAGTGAAAGCTGTATTACAGGAAAACAGGGTATTTGCGTTTTAAATAATTTCTTTTTTATTACTTTTTATTTGACTACCTTACATGCATATGAATACATTCAGTATTCATATTAGTAGTGGCCTTAAAAGATAGCAGAGGATTTTTCAAAAGGTAACTAATGCAAATTAACAAGATTCAATGGTCATCAATTGAAAATTTAAAGAAGCTCCGTCGCGGCGTTTCTAGTTATTTTGGCCACGGGCAAAATTGCCTTTAAACTGAAGGAATCCTAAAAATATATAATGGTCAACTAAGATAGAAAAACACATAAGGAACAAGGATGGTTAAAGATGGAGAAGATTAGCGCGGATGACAAAGGACAAATTTGAAAAATTTAGGCTAAACTTTTCAAGATGCGCAAACGGTGACGTAGTTCCTTTATTCGTTCAATTCGGTCCTTTGAATTGCGGTCGTTTCGCCAACGACTCGTTCGCCAACGTCTTAGGTCGATTCGCCAACGTCCTAACTCGTTTCGCCAACGTCCTACCGGTCAATTCGCCAACGTCATATGTCCAGTACTGACGAAAAAAAAGCTGCTTATTGATGTTTGGAATGCAATCCTGATCCTTGAGTGATCCTTGGGTCAAGAAATTTTAAATCACTGCCAGTTTCGCTTGACTGCCTTGAGATCAATTTGCATGTTTTTGATAGTTTCACAAGCCGGCTCGTGGGCGCTACATCGCGGTAATTTTCACGGTGAAAATTGACTGTTGAATACCAAAGTCCGATGGCTTTCGAAAGTTTGATGGCTTCCAATTCGCTGATAATGCATTACGATGTAAATTAACATTATATCTTTTCCTTTTTCAAAAGCAAACAGAGTCTGTTTTAATTTTCCAGCCTTATAATCGAGTTAGAAATAAAATGGAACGTCAAGTAAATAACAACAGCAATTTTATTACAGTATATAATATCAAATATTTACAAGCACAAAAACCTATGAAACCTATTTACAAAACCTGATTGAAACCTATATTTATCTGAAACCAATTCATCCTATTTACAGAGAAGTTCTAGTTCGCACGAGCTGTTGCGTTAAGCCGAGAACAAGTCTGGAGTAGTTGCGTGGCAGTCTTTTCGTTGTTCTCGTACTCTTCCCAGCTTGCAAATAGCTTAGCCTGGATATTCCTAGTGACACTACGTTGAATTCGTTTAAGTTGATTGTCTGATCCACGCCTGATACAACACACACAAGTGAAGGTAAACTTTTATTTAGACGTTGGCGAATTGACCAGTGGGACGTTGGCGAGGCGACTTAGGACGTTGGCGAACGAGACGTTGGCGAAACGACACCGTTCCTTTAAGTCTGAACGAAAATCAAAAATTTTTAAATCTGACTGTTTGGGTAGCAAAAATCGAACATTTTTATGTTTCATCGTTAATATGGCGTGTTTTCACATGACGCAATCACGGCAGCCAGGAACAAAGAAACGGCGGCCATGTTGGTGTCCCAAACCATTCCGGTGGAAGTTGAACTCTTTTCTTATGTTCACTTTCCTTTGATTCAATAAATTTGCATAGCTGTTGGTCACCGCGTGAGTGAAAACGCACTATCCAGGTCTCGCAAAATTGTGGGTTTGTGGGCTGTATATCACCTCCCATGCCAGGACCGTTAGTTCTCTCGTCGAGCACCATGGTTTTTTTCCTTGTGGTTTCTATCCTGCCATCGACCAGCTTGGCGTTACAAATTAAATTCGTTACACTATACAGGTCTGATGCATGTGCTACCGATCAATATAATACCAACAGAATTGTGTGTTCTTTTTCAGCCTTCAGATGTGTTGGCTTTCTATGACGTGAGCGTAGACTGGGGCGGATTGACTGTGAGAGTGGAGGAGCCATCGCAGTGAATCATGGACTTGCACAGAAGCGATCATCAAGCACATAGCCGGACACTTTGTATAAATGGCGCCCAAGGCTTGTGTTCGGTCACCGCTGACATTGGGGAGTTTAAAAAACCACGACGGCGTTTAAAAAATGAATTTATATTTTACCTACGAATCGCGCAATACTATAAAGTCATTTACTTTGTTTATCACTGTCAAAACTATCGCAAAACTAAATCCGGAACACAGCGATAAATTTGAAATAAAAATTAAAAAGTTAGTCGTCGTTCTCCAGACAACGCGAAACAGATCAATTTCGATATATTTAAATTCAGCCTAACACAATAGACCTCCGTACGAGGCTCTGGGGAATAACTACAGAGTTTGTGGGGTTTATTCCCCAGAACCTCACACTGAAGTCTATTTTAATTTCTATTAATGTTTTAGGCTGAATTTTAATATATCGAAATTGGTCTATTTGGTCATGTCACGTTGTTGTTTTGCAGAGGAAGGCAAAGAAATATACCAAGAATTATAACGCACGTACACAGCCATTGTTCTGCGCATTAATATTTTTCTTCAGTGACGTTCCCGTTTGCCGTTGCCTTCGTGGTTTTCTTAATCTCCCTATTGCTAACATGTGACTGAGAAGATAGTTTGGGCTTCCTGAGTACACTGTTGAAGTACCTGAAGCCGATTGACTGGTTTCCACTTGAGTGTCGAAAAGTGATTGGTTTTGCATCACTACGCTACACTTTTATCCAATCAGGAGGAAGCCCAAAACCAGCCGTAACTCTCTCGCACACGTTTCCCGCACCTCGCGTCAAATGTGGTTTAGCGTGGTCTGTACTCTTATCGACAACGATACGCGTCATCACAGTGGTCAAAATGTTGTGGACTCACGAGGCGCAGTCGAGTGGAAAATAATAATCAATAAGAAAACCAGAAAGATTGGGAGACATTCAGTTTCCTGCTAATCTTTATCTGCTCTATGGTCCTGATTAGCTAATATCAGCGTTTGTATGGACTCTTTGGTTTCCAAGCGGTTTTGATCTCGTTCCTAAAGTAAACCAGGCCTTACATAATATCGTTCATGTGTAACAGACACTGTTTGTTACTTCCTCCTTCAGTTGATTTAACAGTTTCTAATGCTTTTAACTGGATATGAAGAAGCTGAAAGCGCGGAAAAGAGCATCATTATTATCTTCTTAACTTACTGTTTAATCATTGCAGCTTCGCAATCCGAACCATCCTCCGCCAGAAATTGGCATTCATCTATTACGAGGTAAAGGTAACAGGTAAATAAAACAATAAAACAATTATAATATAATACATCTTCATCAGCCGTTCTCTTTACACATTGAGGCCCCGTCCATCTAATTTTTCATTTATCAAGTCATTCCAAGATCCTTTGGATGAAATGTCATTCCATTCCGGAAATTATATGGCCGCTAAAGGCCTTGGCCTGCTCAACTATTCGAGTCGGAAAGTCATGGCGGACAGAGCTGCGCTGGCATCGGTGGCTTATGAAGCCTCAGCAACCTACGAACAAGTTCGACCGAGTTACAGTGTTGAATCTGTCAAATTTTTCTTGAAAAAGCTTGGCATCCTGGAGCAGCAAAGAGCGCAGCCACTCAGTATTCTTGAATTAGGCGCCGGTACGGGAAAATTTACTCGCGTTGTGATGGAAGTGTTGAAAGGCATCGACGCGCGGGTAATAGCGAGTGATCCCACTAATACTATGGTACAAGAGTTCCAAAGAGTTTTGCCTAATGTCGAGTTGTTGCATTGCTTCGCTGAGAACATTGGTAGGTTTAGTTTTATCTTGTTTACTGTGCCATAGATTTGTGTTCTGGCAAATTAGCGATCTAAGCTCACTCCTAAACAGACCCCCCCCCTCCACACCCGAGTTGGGGAGGTGGGGGGGGGGGGGAGGGGGGACTCCCATGTAAAAAGGACGGGGACCCTCGTCGTACCTTTTAGGAGTCAAGAAAAGCAGTTTTGGTATCTCTTACGGTGTTCAGCCTTAAAAGGTCCGCAGCGGGAGCTTTTTGAGGTACCTTGTAGGATATAGAGTGGGGAGAAAAATGACAGGAGATAATGTTCTGTTTTAGAATTGGTACTTCTTAGGGGTGAAAAAAAATTCAAAGCATGCCCTCAAAGCAGGATCGCGGTACCCCTTAGAACCCCTGTCCTTTCTGTTTGGGAGTCCCCATCAGAAAAGAAACAAGAAATTAGTGAACATTTTGTTGTTTTTTAATCACTCAAGCTCACCATTGATTTTGAATTTTCCTGGGTGACCTTGGTCGTTGAATTGATTTTACATTAAAGTGAAAGGAACTCCTACAGAAACATTTCTAGTGCTTGCCACACAAATTTCAAGTCAGTCGTTTACAGCAGTTACGTTATTTACAAATGGAATTTAAATGGAGTGATGCAAGTAAAACTACCTTTTAAGTCATGTATCTTACTTTTTTGTTTCTGATCACCTGATGAAGGAGCCTGCCTCATTGACTAATCTCAGCTCTATGAAAGTAAGTAAATCTGTAAAATCACTCTTGAGTTGTGGCAGAGTGACTCCAAGGCTAATCATGGCAAAAAACAATCCCCCCCCCCCCAAAAAAAAATCAGTCTCTCCTGTCCCCTTCCCCATCTTTCAGTCTTCGCTCTTCCCCCCACCCACTCTCAGCTGACTGTTTAATTCCGGCATTTCACGACAGTTAAAAATAGTTTTGTTATTGCCTATTCTAAATCTTTCCAAATTTAAAAAGAAATAGTATGCAAAGTGTGATGATAACTATTATGATGAAACACATTGTTGGAAACATATTCTTTTAACGTAATTTTTGGTATGTTTCAACGTGCATTTTCAGAAGTGACCATTGAGAATAGAAATAACAACAAAACTAACATTCGAAATAAGTAGCCAATTAATAAATTCAGAAAATTATTCTGATTTACAGCGAACCTGCAGGACTAGTAGCTTATCAAAGAAAAAAATAAATTATAAAATAATAATAAAAAATCTGATCAGCCGTATTAAGAGACTTTCCAGTCTCTCATTTTAAATTAAATGTTGCTCTCTGTCTTTTTGGGTTCTCCTGAGGTTCTTAAATTGATATCATAATCGACATATCAGCAAGTTTAATTGTCACTTTTATTTACTTAAGTCCTGAAGAAGGCTACTTAAACTTGCTGAAACATGGATTTTAAAATCAATCCCAGGAAACAGAGAGCAACTTTTAAATTCCTTTTTGAATCAATCACGATTCATCGTGTCAGATCGATGTTGCAAATTAATTTTTCATGTGAAATCTTGAATGTACATGTCAAAACGTCTTCAATTCTGTTCATTAGTCATTAGTGTCATGTCATTCCATCATCCTTTGGATGGAATGCCATTCCATTCCTGAAATTATTTCGCCGCTAATGGCCTGGGTCTGCTTATGTTTTCGGCTCATGGAGGACAGTGTTGAAGGCCGAGCTACGCTGGCGTCGATGGCTTTTGAAGCCTCAGCAGCCTACGAACAGGTTCGACCGAGTTACAGTGTTGAATCTGTCAAGTTTTTCTTGAAAAAACTTGGCATCCTAGAACAGCAAAGAGCGCAGCCACTCAGTATTCTTGAATTAGGCGCCGGTACGGGAAAATTTACCCGCGTTGTGATGGAAGTTTTGAAAGGCATCGACGCGCGGGTAATAGCGAGTGATCCCACTAATACTATGGTACACGAGTTCCAAAGAGTTTTGCCTAATGTCGAGTTGTTGCAGTGCTTCGCTGAGAGCATTGGTAGGTTTAATTTTATCTTGTTTACAGTGCCACTATAGAATAGCCCTGTTTACAGTACTAGTTCTAAGCGCCATCCAGGATTAGTAACCGCGCAAAAGTGGAATTGCCCCGCGTAAGATTCCAAACAGCAAGTAGACAACCTACAGTAACAAAGACAAAAGTTACGCCTAATAAGTTTTGTTTGATTAAGAGCCAATTCAAAGAAAAAGCAAGTCTTCGACAATTTAGGCTCCTAGTGGCCTCTGACCTCGCCAGAGATTAGGTGACTAGTCTACAGAGATCTACTGAGCATTGCCTATCGTCATCTTTGTACTTTTCGTACACCAATAACACAGCAAATAAATGAGCAAACATGGGAATTGCTGATGTCTTCTTTCTTGACACATTCTGAGCAGAGAACAATTGATTTTGTGACTAAGAGTCCACTATTTTGCATTCTGGCACTGCTTGGGATAATTTTGTACCATCATCACATGATCATTGACATACTTAGTAAACAAGAGGCAGCTTTAGCTCATGTTACAAGAAAGCCAGGGTTGCTAAGTCAGGATGTGCCACTGTTGCGTTACAGCATTACATGACCGTTGAAAAAGACTTTGTATGGTGGATAACATAAATTGAGCTACATAATATTGACTTTGTGCTTGAAATAAAGGAAAATTTTAACATTGATAAAGTTATTCTTATGACAGAAATTACAGAAACACAAAAGAAACAGCGAGAAGGGTAGTTTTCTGGGGTTTTTTCCACTTTATTTCACATACTAAATTTACATTATTTCATATTAGTCTTGATATAAGTCCTCAAAATTATCTACCGGTGGCTTTTACATGTAAACGCAATATGGCACCAAAACTATACAGAGGGCTGTTTATTCAGTTATATGGTGTTTAAAGCATAATAGGTTAATTTACCCAACCTCAGAGATAGGGACCTGTTTAGTTCTTTCGATGATGAGAACTGGACATTAAACATGTTCTTGTGAAATGGATGGACTCTACTGACTTAGTCTAGTGTCCCTATGGTTTCTTTTAGCTGATTGTTGATGATTAGTGAGTCCCAGAGCCATCTATCAAAGTTGATAGAGATCTGAGAGTGAGCTGTCGAATGCGCTGTGAAAACTAGCCTTTGCATGTTGCTGGATCAGTACAGCCACTAGCTAAACTAGTCGTGGAAGTGACCCAATACTTAAAAGTAATTTTGCACGTTATTTTGTGTCACTCTGGTGTGACCGCCACCATAAGAGGATTTGAGGGTGTGGGGGCCATGTGACAGTTAAACTCTGTTATTCAAAAGCCTTAATTTTATCACAATGTTATTCCGGAGTAGTACCATCTGCTCTGCTGCAATTTGTATGTGAAGGCGATGATGTGAAAGAACTTGTACTTGTGTAAGCATCCCTTGATTACTTGACTACTATCTACCTGTAGAACATTTTTTATCTACAGGTTTTTATAAACTTGAAACTTAAAATGTTAATGTTCAGCTGATGCTGCACCTGAAAAAGAAAACCTCAGAAAAAGCTGATGTAAAATCTACAACCTCAAAATGATTGATTGATCGATCAATCCATTAATCAATCAATCAATCAATCAATCAATCAATCAATCAATTAATTAATGTCAAACCATGGGATGAGGTTGTCCCCAATATACAAGCCAGAGGCTCTCAAGTAAAATGCTTGACAATTCACAAAAAATTGCAAGAAATAAAGGTAAGTAAATACTAATTCAATATAGAATGTATTGAGAACATTGAAATATGAATATCATTAAATTCCTTGTGTGTTGTTAAATATAGCTCTTCCAGACTCAAGTGTTGATGCAGTTGTGGCAGCCCACTGTTTCCACTGGTTTGCAAACCAAGATGCTGTAAAGGAGATTTGTCGCGTGTTGACACCTGCAGGATCTTTAGGAATGATCTGGGCCATGCCAGATGAGTCACTACCTTGGGTGAAAGATGTCCTTGCGTTTATCCGCCCATTGGAGAAGGACTTCAAGTGTACCATCTCAGAAGAAACCATGGGGAAGGTTTTTAAAGAAGTTGGAGAACGCTTTACCATTGAGAAGGATTCAAGTATGAAAACCTCCTGGCAGCTTACCTATGATGGCTGCTACAAGTACTTTATGTCAAAAGGCATTATGCAAAGTAGCACAGATGAAATCAAAGCACAGTTTAAGACTTGGTTTGATGATGTTATGAGAAAGCATTTTCCTGAAAGGAAAGAAAATGAATTGCTCAATTTTTCTTTGGTTTATTTGATCTGTTGGTGTAGGAAAATCAATAAGAAATAGATTTTTGTAAAAGTACTTCATTAGAGTGACTATCTACTGGTGACCATCTTAAGCTATTGAAAATTTTACTTTGGCTTTGCAGTATACATTTGCCATTAATTAGCTTTAAACTCCTAAAATTTGGAATTCTTTGTCAATGTCAATCACTGTTTTAACAAACTTTCCCAGCTTCATGGAAAAGATAACACATTTTTAATGAAACGACATCTGAATATGTCATACTGCACACACAAAGTTAAGAATAATAACTATATTAATAATTGAGGTGGCATCTGGTATAAGCCTGGTGGTTTTTCGGAGGTCTCCTCGCCCTATCAAAATTGTAGAAATAATTATATACACTATTTTATTATGGGAAATAAAATAAAATGATGATGAAATGAGTTATTTCATGAAACTGGTGCAGTCACACTGAAAGGTCAATAATGATATAATTTACTTATTGTGAAGTACTGGTCCTTGAACATTACCTCGTCTGCAGTCCGTGCGCTGGGCAAATGATACAACAACAATGTAACCGTACGTGTAGTCTAAGTTTCAGACGACTTTTCCAATATTAAATAGCAAATTGAACCGTTGACGCCTGTGCCGGCCGTGACGAGCGTTGGCCTTTGTTCCACTTCTGACGTCATCACCTTTGCCCAAAATTGGCATCACTTATACTGAAAAGAACTGTTGTTGGGGACTGACGGTCTCTTACTAATGAATAACAAGAGTTATTACGATTCCTCTTTGGACTCATTGAAGAACGCCGTCTGATTATTGACTTCATTAGGAGCCCAGGAAGTTTAGGCCCGGCCGTCCGCACTACACCGGAGGAATTTAAAAACGCAACAATCACCGTTCGCTTTATATTTTTGTTTGAGGAAATCTCGGTCAGGAAAATCACGTGGTTCTCTTGATCCTATCGTGTTCGAAAAGGTCCGTTTTAAAATATTTTCCGTCCACACGAAAACTCAAAGCCGGCGTTTTCAAATTCCTCCGGTTTGCAGAGCGTTTTCGAAAAGCTCCGTTTTCGTGACGGATTAGTCTGGACCGTGTAGGCCTAACCGTAGAAATAAAGCTGTATGCGTTTTAAATTCCTCCGGTGTAGGGTGGACGGAGTCTGGAGCAAACCACGACATTAATGAGCACCACCAAACAAAAGGTTTAATGAGCAAAACAAAGGCTGTACAAGTGTGTTCAGTAAACCTTTCTACATTTCTGCAAAACAACAACGCAAAATGACCGCGAACGCGAACGATAAGTCGAACTGCTAATTTTTCGTATTTCCATTTAGAATTGAACGCTGTCATTACATATTTACTCTGAAGGATGTTTTAGAGCCATAGGCATCCTGGACAAATTCAACTTTACAAGGCGTTGTCCTCAGCGTCGCCGTTGTCATTGTCAAGATCCCTATATTTGCATCTCGGATGCTGGAAGGTCGATACACTTGTTTAACGACTGTGGTCTGTCATCCTAAGAGGTTGCTTTGTGCTTTGCTCATGTTTTATTCCAAGACCAGTCGAACGCAGATGAGAGTATCGTGTAAAAGCCGTAAAAAATCACATAAATTGCAGCTATTTGCCAAGATTCTTTTTAATTCAGCGATTAGGTTGTCGAGCGTTTCGGGAGGGATTTTTTCCCTCCTGCTGAAACAATCTCGTTTACGTTACTTCGCCGATCCAATACCTGTTCATCTTCCCCATTACTACACGGCAGTCATGTGCATCTTCTTCTTCAGTATAGCTTAAGGCTTTGAACACTTATTTAAAGGCCATCGGCATCAATAATGTCCTTGAACATGGCGAGTTGATTCCTTGGGGCTTTCCCGCTCCAAACCAAGTAATTATTACAGTATTTCTTTTTCCATAGCTTCCAGTTCTCGGGGATCTCGCTACTTAATTGACCTCTAATCTAAATGTTGCGGAGACAATGATATCTGGTGGAATAACATTGAAAATTGTGATGCTTTAGGCGGCGAGGCACCGGAAGTTGTTTTCGCTCGTAGGCATTCGTAGACGGTGGACGTTGTCGACGAGTTTGAACTACCCTTTCGCAGCAACATGTAATATTAGATGGCAGAGAGAACCTTAAACGAACGTCAGCAATCAAGGCTTAATCTGGCCGCTGCAACTCAAGGTACACAAGGTGAACTCGTATTTTAATATATAACTGTATGTAAAGCATAAATTACAAAGCCGTTACAGAACATAAGCGTGCATTTAAAAAATGTTTCGCAAATTAGCATATTATAACCTTAAATTAAGGTATGTCCGCCATTTTGAATAATCAAATTCAGCCCGTGTCAGAAACTCGTTTGTCCAGTTTGGCTATGACGTCAGTGCGTTCTCATTGGCTCACAGCCAAGCCTTTTGTTCTTTCGCTTTATAAGTGCGACACCACCCGGATGGTTGGGCGGCCAGTTAACTCCACCGCAATATACACATCTCTCTTAATCTCTCTTAAAACAATACAATATATAATCAACTATTCTTCCCTCTTAATCTCGCTTAAAACAATACAATATATAATCAACTATTCTTCCTCAACCCACCCCCCCATAAATATCCCCCCAACATCCACTCACAGCCTGCATTTCATTAATCCCCTACATATACCTACGCAGCCTTTATCAGGTGCCCACGTATACCCACACAGCCTAAATCTCATTAATCCCTCAATTATACCTACACACCCTCACATCAGGTGCCCACTTATACCTACACAGCCTACATCTCATTAATGTTCCACATATACCTACACAGCCTGCATCTCATTAATCCCTACATATACCTACACAGCCTACATCTCAATAATCCCCCGCATATACCTACACAGCAATACCTGTCATTAATCCCTCACATATACCTACACAGCCTACATCTCATTAATCCCCTACATATACCTACACAGCAATACCTGTCATTAATCCCCTACATATACCTACACAGCAATACCTGTCATTAATCTCCCACATATACCTACACAGCAATACCTGTCATTAATCTCCCACATATACCTACACAGCAATACCTGTCATTAATCCCCTACATATACCTACACAGCCTACATCTCATTAATCCCGCACATATACCTACACAGCAATACCTGTCATTAATCCCCTACATATACCTACACAGCAATACCTGTCATTAATCCCCCACATATACCTACACAGCAATACCTGTCATTAATCCCCCACATATACCTACACAGCAATACCTGTCATTAATCCCCCACATATACCTACACAGCAATACCTGTCATTAATCCCCTACATATAGCTACACAGCCTACATCTCATTAATCCCGCACATATACCTACACAGCAATACCTGTCATTAATCCCCTACATATACCTACACAGCAATACCTGTCATTAATCCCCCACATATACCTACACAGCAATACCTGTCATTAATCCCCCACATATACCTACACAGCAATACCTGTCATTAATCCCCCACATATACCTACACAGCAATACCTGTCATTAATCCCCTACATATACCTACACAGCTTACATCTCATTAATCCCCCACATATACCTACACAGCAATACCTGTCATTAATCCCCCACATATACCTACACAGCCTACATCTCATTAATCCCTCACATATACCTACACAGCAATACCTGTCATTAATCCCCTACATACACCTACACAGCAATACCTGTCATTAATCCCGCACATATACCTACACAGCAATACCTGTCATTAATCCCCCACATATACCTACACAGCAATACCTGTCATTAATCCCCTACATATAGCTACACAGCCTACATCTCATTAATCCTCCACATATACCTACACAGCAATACCTGTCATTAATCCCCCACATATACCTACATAGCAATACCTGTCATTAATCCCCCACATATACCTACACAGCCTACATCTCATTAATCTCTCACATATACCTACACAGCAATACCTGTCATTAATCCCCCACATATACCTACATAGCAATACCTGTCATTAATCCCCCACATATACCTACACAGCCTACATCTCATTAATCTCTCACATATACCTACACAGCAATACCTGTCATTAATCCCCTACATATACCTACACAGCCTACATCTCATTAATCTCTGAAAATGAAAGACTTTATTTAATGAGGGTGACCCGTGACAGTAACTTAAGTTGCTGATAAACTTGGGGCCTCAACTTAAAATAATTAGAATGCTAAAAATATATTATTTACAATAAAATGCTAAAATACGATATTATTTACAATAAAATACTTAATTAATCTCTCACGTATAGTGTCTATAATACAGGCAACAAATGCTAGGAATCGTTGATGTACTTGTAATATTTCGATATAGACCGAAAAATGAGATTTATTCGCGGCAATACCAAAAATAATATGCGTAGATATATTTCAGACTCGCTCGCCGTTTTGCGTGTTTGTAAAAAATATTACTGTCGTCAAGGATGCAGGACCTGACATTCAAAAACTCATGAACGGTTCGTCGTATTTTCAATATTTTCGACTCTCGTTTCACCGTTTCGCCACCGAAATAAGCGAAACGACCGAAACGAGTACAATAGTAAGTAAATAAATAAAAAAGTTAAAAAAAAAAGCCTTGATCTCTAGCACGTTACTATGGGCCACTTGCTTCGAGCCCAAGCCCACCGCGCGGAAACGCTTGGTTGTAAAATGGCGAAGGTCAACGTGGTAGACAACAAGGCTAGAAAGCGATGGACCGCGATAGTGCTGACTTGCCAAAACAAAGCTAGTGCTCACACCTTCCAGAAAGGTAAATACAGTAGTGTGAATGTTCATGTGACTATTACATGTAGTTATTTACTGTTCGTGTTATGAAACAACGTAGAACTTTCGTTCATCAACTAAAACGTCCTGGTTCTGAAATTAAGCTTAATCTTTTTTTGTTTTTTTTTTTTAATTACACAGGTGGGAGACCTGTCGAATTTTAAAACTAAGACTCTGATCAACAGGTGCCTTAGCAATCTTGCTTTATTCTGGCTGTTTTTATAGCGTACATTTTCGAAACATTTGGTAAAAGTTAGGTCATGCCCTTCAAAATGTTGATCTGCGGAACAAATATCATTCTTGATGGAGAACGATCCATATTTAAGCGTCCACGGTGTAATAAAGGGAAGCAAGAAGGAATGTTAACGAATATACGAGAGGTCGCTAAGAGAAATGATTTCTCAGTAATGACACGACTGAATTTTGTCAAGGTTTGAATAAGACCTTTTAGTAAGACTGTTTTCAAGGAATTGCGGTGTCACAGTGATATGTGTATCCCCGTGATATGTGTATCCCCGCACACATATCACTAGTGATATGTGTATCCCCTCCAAGATGGCGACCAGTGATATGTGTATCCCCCACCCCCCTCCCCTCTACTTTAAATAGCAATATCCTTCTTGAAAGCGCTCTCGTCGTCCGGTCGCTTACTGGACGAACGACTAACCCAAACAGACTTAAAACACAAATCTCAATTTTTGTAGTTGAAAAAGCATACGTATCTGCTGCTGGAATTGTGTTCTTGATCCTAACTGGTTTTCTGCGAGCAGGATATAATGAATTTAAAGTTGAACACCAAATGGATCTAGATATATTTCAATTTGAGTTTCACGGCACGGGATTTCTAGGACGATATTAATTGCGCGGTGCATTCTCACCCATCGAGTAACGCATATTCTCCACTGTTCATCGCCTTGTTTGCATCTGAATTATTCGTGGAGTGAAACACATATCACTGCTTCGACCCGCTCGCCATAAAATGATTAGTGGCACTTGTGTATCCCCTGCACCCGCTTTTCAGTTCGACTTTTTGTAAGATATGTTAAGTCTCAAGCTGTATACATTGCTATACTGCGAACATTGCTAACAAGTTTCATAACAATCGACGTTTATTCTTCGGCAGTTAGCCTAGGTAACGGCTGTCTTCAGGGGATACACATATCACTGCGCCATGTAATAATTAGTGATATGTGTATCCTCTGCATGCGGTCGTGTACAACCGAGGTCAGTGAAACTCCAGAAATCCCAAGCTATGAATAAATGCCGGGTGTGAATATTTCTAGCAAGCCAGTTTTGACAATGCAAATGTAATGGGCATTTTTCTTCTTGGGTAGAAAGCCAATATAACAGCTGTGTCCATGGGGATACACATATCACTAGTTCATGAAATAATCAGTGATATGTGTATCCCTTTTATCCTGTGCATGCGTGCACGCGTTTTTAGTGGAATTATTGAGTTTCAAACTCTAGTAAACCCAAGCCGTGTAAAAACGTCGGGTGCTAATATTGCCTGCAGTTTTAACAACGTTGATGCGCTATATTATAACAGTTGTGTTTATGGGGATACACATATCACTGCGCCATGAAATAATTAGTGATATGTGTATCCCCTGGACGCGATTTCAGTTTAGATATTTAGACATTCGAGTTGCAAACTCCGCAAACCTCAACCTGGGTATAAACGTCGTCGCGAGTAAGCAGCCAGCACGTTTCGGCAATAATTGGCCATTTTCTTTGTTCAGGTAGATTAAGATAGCCAATCTAAAGGCTGTGTTTAGGGGATACACACTGAGATCACTGCGCCATGAAATAATTAGTGATATGTGTATCTGCTGTTCGAAGTTTTAGTCAGATATACAATTGAGTCGGTTGGAACTCAACCAAACTCAAGAAATCCTAATCTGCTCCGTTGGGCGCGAATTCATTTCTGGTTTCTCCTACTCTTTACAACACTCGTTGGAACCTCGCAACCGAGTCGCCATTTTGTTCGTTGAATGCCCAGGCGCATATCAGTGTTTTGTGTATCCCCACGGGGGATACACATATCACTAGTGATATGTGTGCAGGGATACACATATCACGGGGATACACATATCACTGTGGCAGCAGTCGTTTCGCCAACGAGTCGTTTCGCCTGTTTCGCTTGACTGCCTTGAGATCAATTTGCATGTTTTTGATAGTTTCACAAGCCGGCTCGTGGGCGCTACATCGCGGTAATTTTCACGGTGAAAATTGACTGTTGAATACCAAAGTCCGATGGCTTTCAAAAGTTTGATGGCTTCCAATTCGCTGATAATACATTACGATGTAAATTAACATTATATCTTTTCCTTTTTCAAAAGCAAACAGAGTTTGTTTTAATTTTCCAGCCTTATAATCGAGTTAGAAATAAAATGGAACGTCAAGTAAATAACAACAGCAATTTTATTACAGTATATAGTATCAAATATTTACAAGCACAAAAACCTATGAAACCTATTTACAAAACCTGATTGAAACCTATATTTATCTGAAACCAATTCATCCTATTTACAGAGAAGTTCTAGTTCGCACGAGCTGTTCCGTTAAGCCGAGAACAAGTCTGGAGTAGTTGCGTGGCAGTCTTTTCGTTGTTCTCGTACTCTTCCCAGCTTGCAAATAGCTTAGCCTGGATATTCCTAGTGACACTACGTTGAATTCGTTTAAGTTTATTGTCTGATACAAGCCTGATACAACACACACAAGTGAAGGTAAACTTTTATTTAGACGTTGGCGAATTGACCAGTGGGACGTTGGCGAAACGACTTAGGACGTTGGCGAACGAGACGTTGGCGAAACGACCGGATACCTTTTCAAGCTTATAGTATATACTGCAGGTGGCCTGGCATGACCGAATATATCGGTTGTTAATTAATGCAGATTAATGTAATTTATTAATCCATTTTTATGCCATCCTCTGATCAGAGCTTGAAATCCATCAAAGTAAAGGTTTCTTCGATAAAGATGTATTGCTTTTAACCTTGGAAGATCCTAAAGCTCGTGTAGGGAGTGGTGGTGCCAGTGTAAATGCTCTACTGGTTGTTGCAGAACATCTAAGTGCAAAAGCTGGTTATGAGGTAAAATACGCCATAAATGACAGACAATTTTATGGAACTGTCCTTGTTAGCAGAATACCCAGGAGGAGGACTTCTATGTAAAAAAGTGAAGGATGCTCATTGGAAAATTTGACTTGAGCCCTTAAAGGAGACCAACCTGGGCATGCTCTAGCTTTATTTGAATTGACTCCTAAAAGATGCCCAGCTTAAACCGGAAAATATCACAGCTGCAGTTACTTATTATTATTGTTTCCTTCAATGCACCCTAAAAGATACCTTGATAGCTTAAACTAGTGACATTACATCCTGAACACCCTAGGAGAGACCAGAATTATTTTGTGATTTACAACCCTAAGTGAGAGGGGGAGCATATGTACCCAAACTTTTCATTTGGGGTTTTCCCCTTGGGGCTGGATGCCTTTTCTCAGAAAACACACATACTCCTCCCAGAAAGGATTTCTTTGGTTTGATCCACTCCCCCTGGCTGGCCTCTCCTTGGAAATTGCAGTATTTGGCTTTTGAACCCACCCGGCTTCCACCTTTAAAATTTTCAAATACCTTGAGGTGGTTATGTATATTCCTTGGGACTGGCACCCAGTGTGAACTGAAGGAAAGAATAGTTTTATGTATTTTCATTACTTTTAAGTTTGTTTACTCAGTTCTACATGTAAAGGTATACATATACAAACTCCAAGAGATGTGATCTGGTCATGTCCTTAATACTGTATGTTTTTGGTTTAATTAACAATGCCATTATTTAATTTCTTTTACACCGCAGACTTTAACTCTGAGTGTCTTGGACAATGCTAACATTCTTATCATGCATATGGTGTGTATTGTTGCCATGAATGGCTTAATAATAAAAATATTGTATTTTTAAACGTTTTTAAGGTAAAATTTTAGGCTTCAATTGTTCCATAAGGGTCAAAATTAATGTATATTTTGTTTTCCTGTACATAGACATAGTAAAGTAAACACAACATTTTAATCTCATGTTTTACAAGCACTCTCATTGACTGAGATCTCTTTCTCTTTCCTTCCTCTTCCACCTATAAAATGTTGAATAATTTATTTGATACAATTTCTAGTAATTAAAATTAAAATACCCAGGAAACTCTCTTCTTTTCCAGGGTCGAGACTTTCCATTTAGTTCTTGTGGACGGTTCTTCAACACCTTACCAGCCAAACACAAAGAAGAATCAAAAGAGCATTTGTGTGATTGCCTGGTCTCCAACTTTGACCTCCTGCTAGACCTTGTGTCAAACACAGTAAGCTTTTAAATCTTCTGTTTGTGTATTAAAGTATTGATTAATAATCACCTTTGGTAATTGGACTTTTGAAATTATTACAGTGTTTCAGCTTTCTTGTAAAGTAAAAAGTCTGGCTGTTGTATCATATGTGTAATAATAATATTATGCATGCAATAAAAGTCTTAATTGTTATCAAGACGTTTCAACTTTGATACCCTGATATCAATATTAATAATAAGTAGCTTTGCGGGGTTATACATGTAGTGTTATAGACTACTTTGTTCAACAATACTTAACAATAGCTTCTCTGAGTTTCATGTCTGAGGATGTAAGCCTATAGTGTACTGTCAGACCAATGGGAAGGATATAATTGTAACTCAAAGCTTACTGTTTACATACAAATATGCCAGTTCAAGGAGTTAACCTTTAATTAAAGTGTGTAGAATGATTAATTAAAAATAGTTAGCATTACATAAAACCCTTAAGGGTGTCAAAGGGTCTGAAGAGTTTTGCATGACATGAATGATCTTGTTGGTTGCAGCTGTCAGTTAATGCTCCCCCTGGGGTGTGGATTTGTAGTACTGACATGATTCTTACTGTCGCTCCAGATACAAGTACGTTTTTACTGTTGTAATACTGTAGTCTTCATATTAATTTTATGTTATCATTGATATTGATTGTTACTGTTTTTGGCTTGCAACCAATTTTATGTCTATAATTGTTTTTTTCATCGACAGAAATTGATTGGAAGCAGTATTCTGATGGCATCACCATGATATTATTTCAAGGAGATATAAACTATGCAACGGGCCATGGGGTTGTGAAACTCGGAGACAAGGTACTGTAACATCTGTTGAGACAAAGTGTTCATGAAAAAAAATACATGCGTGTGTCTCCTACAGAGGTCACCACTTATGTTGTTTGATTGATTGTTGTTTGCTTGAGTTTTTCTTCAGAAAATTGATCTGATTACCATGCATCAAGCCTTACACATGTAATCATGTATTGGCTTGATTGAATCCAGGGAGAAACCGCAGGCCTGGCCCCATCTGTTTGATAAACTGCTTTGTGGCAACTCAGTCCTTTCAGGATTGTGAGACAAGTCAGTTCTTAAGTCCACCTGAATGAACGTCCATATTTTTTGAGTTTACAGTTACCCGATTGTGATCTGCCATGACATAAAGCAGTGGCTTCATGGTGTCTAACTGTATAGCTGATCATCAAGCTTTAGATTCTCGTCGAGATCTCGGTGAGATCTCAAAATTTTGGTGGCCAAGTAAACTTGCTAAGATTAGGGACTTTTTGGCTGCTGAGACTTGCTGTGATCTCACTGAGATTCAGAAACTCACAAACATCATGGGGAGATCTCTGCAATCTTGGTGAGATCTCGTCAATATTGGCGAGATCTCGGTAAAAGTTTTTCATGGGACAGGATATAACATTGCTACTACATGTACAGTATGTACTTGTAAACAACTATATGGTAATTTGTTTACAGCTTTTATTAATTACTTTTTCTTGCAACTAAATATGTTGAAGGGCAAAGTTAAGGACATCACTTTTAAAGGAACTGTGGATATGTTAAAGAGCTGTGCCCTCCAAAATGGTAAAGTTCCCTTGGTAAGTATCCGGTTATCTGTGCAGCAATAGAGTGCAGTCTCTAAACCAAATATTACTGATTAAAGTCAGATGTAGGCTTTTGACACTTAAAGATAAGCTTATTGCACAGCATTGGTCCAAAAATACCTGCAGCTAAATTAAGGTCACCTTTCATGCAAAATATTACTTTTTTTTGTATGATGAAAAGTAAAACTAATTTGGCTTGTATGCATTACATGCCTATGATGTTGGCAAGTATTGTAGGCATGTAACATGTGCAGAGACTTACATAGCTTTAGCCCTGGTGCAAATATTTAGTTAAACATCCTCAGAGATCAGCTGAGACAAATTTTCACAAGGGTACACCTTTGCGCTGCACACTGTGGGCCTATGGCTAGCTATAAGTATTGTTCACTAGTGTCCTATGCATGCAAGGTGTGCGGACAGCTATGTGTTTGCTCCTGTGCCCATATATATGACAGCAGCTACTGAATTGTTTGGTTAACAGGTCAGTGGTGTGGTTTACATAAATATCTCAATAGTGGAAAAAATTCTCAGTTTCCATGTGTATGCTCCTCTTGATGCTTGCACTTACTATGGACTTGACAATGGAGCAGATCCTATACAGGTATGAAACGATAGTGTTGTTCTGATATGATACTTATAACAACAGGGTTGGTGATATTAATTAACAGATTTTGGCAGGGTACCACAGTACTGTAACTGGTGAATAATGCGTCTTGATTACTGCTCCCTGATGGCTGCAAGGGTCATCTTGGGTTGACATTACAAGTATAGTGGGATTATTTGAAATAAAATGTAAATCGCCTCCCTTGAATGACTGCCCCTGCTCCCCACCTGTCCCTCTCACTCCCCTTGGGTAATATCCTCCTGCCTACCTAGCACTAACTTTTTACAGTTGATTGTATATTTGAGGATATACAGTTAGTCAATTTAGACTACAACATGCTGTATTTTTATTTTATACATTTAGTTGTCACTGTTCTTTGACATTCTACTGTGCCTGGCTGAGGATGTCACTGAGGCAGACTTTGTTTGTGGTGAAAGGAGTGGTTCATATGGTCGCAGCACTCGAATGGGAACAAAGTGCAGCTCAAAGGATGAGATGACATTGATGAGAGGTGCAAGGGCTTCTCTGTGGAAGATTCTCAGGGGTGTCTTACTAAAAGGAGGTACTGTACAGTCAATCAACTCCTAAACTCTTGTTACACTGTTCAGTACACCGTCAAGTAAAGTTGTGTGGAGAATGAGTAAACTACTCATCGACCAGGAGCTACTTTCTTGCTTTGTCCTCATTCATCACCAAAACCTAACTCTGACAATAAAATAATAAACTTTAGAAATACTTGCAATAAATTAATTACATTGAGTCACTGTGGTCTAATTGTTAGTGCACTGGACTCTAGTTCTAGCAATCTGGGTTCTAGCTCTGGCTGGGGTCTTGAGCAAGACACTTACAGCTGTAAATGGGTGCCTGCAAATAAATGCTGGAGGAGAAAGTTGGGGGGGGGGGGGGGTTGGTAACCTTACATTGGTCTGGTATCCCATTCAGTGGGGACTAGAAATACTCTTAGTTGCTTAATGGTATTAATACAGGATTAACTCTGGCTGTATAGGCCACTTTGCCTAAGGCAGACTTAACCTTATGCTTACCATACAGTTGTTGTAATCTTTGTTTTCTCTTCCTCATGTTATTTAACAGTTGTGATTGAAAAGGGGGAATTTGATTACATGCAGCCATCTGCGGAATGTTACAGAAGTCAAATGCTGAAAAGTGTTGAAAAGTTTGGTGATGGTCAATTTGACCACAACAACCACACCCATGTCTGTTTTTGCAAGGTACATTTTGTTAATAAATACATATACATCTTGTACTGTGAGGTATAACTCAACCTTGTTCCCAGGGTGTCTCTTTTTCCCTTTCCCAAGACTGAGAGAAGGTGTGGGAGTGGGGGGGGGGGGGGGGGGGGAAAGAAGATAGACTCAGGGAACTAGGTTGAGTCATAACTCATGAATAAAGCTCTTCTAGGGACTGGTAAAAATCATTCTCACACCAAGAGATAATACTCATTATTAAATGTATCAATGTTCAAGAGCTTTATCAAACATTTATTGGCAAACTCAAAATGTAATTGGATGTGGGGCATAAGATAAAATATGATCATTTGATAGATACATGTACAGCATATTATGTAGACTTCTTCTTTTAAAACAACTGAATGATGCGTTAAGAAAAAAGATAAGCTTGAAAATTCTTTTCCCATTTTTTTCATGGGGTTTCTTCATAATTATTGATAACAGAGATGTAAAGTACAGAGTGCTCATGAAGAGGCTGCTCTGTAATGTAAATAGAAGGTTTATGCTAAATTCAGTGAAGTAAGGTTCGTCCTCTTTCTGCTTTCTGCTTTTTGTTTGAACAGAACAACCAAGGAAAACCTGCAGATGTGGACCAGTCTACTGTAGTCGTAAATTCTATTATTGAAGCTGGAATTGACATTGGAAAGGAGTCTGTTGTGTCTCATTGTCATTTACAGGTACCATCGTGGACAGGTTTTTCCAAGTTGTACATGTAACATTCATAGGGGGATGTGCTGTATGCCAAACTTCACATAGTACTTGAGTGAATAGTTTTGAAGTTCCATTAACCAATCAGTGTTTAGATTACATGGACATGTGACTTGAAATGTGGCCTGTTGTCACGCTAGCTTATTGTCACAATATGCTTTTATTGCACATTGTATATTTCATCTAAAAAAAGCCACCAAACCTTTCTTCTTACGAGACTTTGTGATGCGACTCTGAAGACAGTGACACTGGATCACGTTTAGGTTTATTTTTCTAGTTTCGTTGATAGCAGTTGATATCTGAGCTGTCACACAACACATGGAAGAAAGCGTCGCGTGACAACCCAAATAGCAGAACGAAAGAAAACAAACGCGATTGTTCTTTTGAATGAGAATTGCATTGTCTATTTTAGGGAAATGTCAAGATTGGTGCAGGATGCGTGTTGACAGGAATTGCTCCACATGATTTCAAGGTGAGTATTTTGGAAAGTTAAAAAAAAAATCATTTCTTAAATAGCTAAGATTTGGCCCATTCATCATTATATCACCTATGACCCTTGTTAAATTGTATTTGTAACAGGTGTATCGCAATTTTTATCCATTTTATGTACTTCTGTGCAATGTAATTTCACTGTTTCAATATTTTTTTTCTCAATATTTCCAGAGTATTCTCCCAGGGACCAGTCTCGTGGAGAATCTGTGCCTTCTGGCTTACACTGTGTCCCTTCCAGGTCTGAGAGGAAAATCTCACAGGGTTCTGGTGGTGTTTGGTGTTCATGACGAAATGCAGGTCAGAAACAGCTGACACTTGTGTAGATAAATGGAAAGTTTACATGAACGAAATTTGCTTACGTTTTACGCGAGAAACTGAACTCGTGAGATTCTTTAACCCACGACTCTACAAGTAGAAATTGTACAATTTAAGCCCATTCGAAACGGGACATAACAAGCTCCCATATGCAGTAAGACTATTATTTCTGCTAGTCCTTACTAGTTACAGAAAAGTTCTGTTTAAACTGACTTACTGCACTTTCTAAAGGGAGGTGGAATTTCCACATTTCCATGGTGATGATTAGGGGCGTGTCAATTACACATGTTGACTGTTCATGTAATTAGTTTGACGCAGTTGCCAGTAGTTCATTTGTAGCAAAGTAAGAGGTTGTTTATGAAGATGGCTACCGTTCATATTGTGATAAATTGTCAGACGACAAATTATTTGTCAAACTAGACGGCTCACTGAAGATGTTAATTTTTCAGATGCCATGTCAATCCCCAAGCAGTACCTACTGTAATAAACCATGGAAGGTATTCTTTGAAGGAACAGGAATCAATTCAGAGGAAGTCTGGATCGGGGTGGTAAGCAATCATTTGCAGCACTATATCAGCCCGCTACGAGTGATCAAAATCTCAGTTTTCTCTTACAATATTAAAACACTGAAAAGGCACACGAGGTATGTAGGAATGAAGAAAACCGACAAGAAGAGGATCCTGTCTTGATGTCCATGTGCTACCAAGTCGCTACCCTGCTACATAAACAGGGTCTCCGCTCTGGTTAATAATGGTAATTGAACTGAGTGGAGTGCAATTTGGTCTGAAATCATACGCGTGATTTCAAAATCGAACGAGCGAACAGCGCGAGTTCGATTTGAAATCACAAGTATGATTTCAGACCAAAATTGCACGACACGAAGTTCAATTGCCACTTTATTAGATCCATTTTGAAATCGCACAATTTTATCGCCTTAATTTCTAGATTTTTGGTGTATTGTTCTAGTAGCCGGTTTGTTAAAAAAAAAAAGCGGAACCGGAAACGCCTTTACGTCTCATTTAGTATGCGAAATGATGTCATGTGACGAAAACTCATCCGAGCATGACAAAGAAACAAGCGGTTTTGGAGACACCGCGGAAATACGTTTTTTGACGTCACAGTAACTGGTCAGTGGTCATCACCATCGGGCTGTGTTGTCCTTCGATCGATCAGTTCTCTGAGATCGGTGTTTTGCTTCGTTTTAAGGTTGAAAATATCCTTGATACTTCTCGTTATTGGTGAGCTTGACGCCCTTAAATGGGTTTTTAATACTCAAGCAATGTTCGTAAAGAATAGTGGTACAGGGGAGTCATTTTGTGTGGAGTAATGTGTAGTTTGCTGACTCGAGCCAGCTCGAGCGGACGAAGCATGGATCGTGTTGCTTCAGCCGCCCTCGCCTCAGAATTGTCAAAATCAACGATGGGTATCCAGCAAAGCAGAAGATTGGTCCTGTATACATGTTTTGCAAGGATTTTGAAGACTGGTTGGATTTAAAGTGTAATTTGCGCGAAATGGTTAAGGTACTACATGTAAGTCGGGACCGTTTTATTCACACTCACTTTGCGCCGACGTGTGGTGCTTGTTCATTGAGATTATGTTTCGCAACGCGTCCAAGAAACTTTGATAAGAATTTGTCTTTAAAGACTGGCGTTTTGGCGTTTCTATCACCTTTCTGACTTTCTGCGCCTTTTGGAACGGGTGAAATAAATTTTCTGTACCTGTCGTTTGCTGTCAAAATAAAACATTTGTTACATTTGTTCATTTCATTCACAAGATATTTCTGTATCATTAAAGATTGTTTAAGCCGACATTCATATAATGGTGGCGTTTGCGAAGGGAGTAGAAATCGAAAATATTGTGATTTGTTGGCCGCAGTGAACGCTAGAAATACTGAAAACATTCAAGACCGCTCAATATGTTCGGTTCATTGACAATTTTTCCTTGCTTGAGGTCTTTTTTGTTTACATCGATTAAATGTTGATAGTACATGGAAATTTTCAAGACCGTTTCCTTGTACATGTATGCACATGTAACTAAATATTTTAAAATGCCCAAACACCTGTATTTTTTTACAAGAAACCGCTTCCACTTATGGAATGTGGTCAAGTTTCACTTTTTTTGATGCTGAAGACATTCAACATTTCAGAGAGGCAGTAATCAACTCGTCAATGAAACCCACTAGTTTATTTTGTTTACTCAGTCATTTGAAGCTTTTCGATTTCTATTTCCCTATCTTACATGTGCATTGTATCAACTTATATAAATAATTGACTGTTGTTGTTTTTCCTTTCATTTAATTTAATTCAGATGAGCTTTGCTCAATCACTACAAAATAATTTTTACATTGCAATCATACATGTACATATCACATGCTTTGAATCAATATGAGATTAATTATGATCCCCTTAGTAATAATATTGTATCATCCTCCCTTCTGTAAGATTCTTACTTAACTTGTAACCACTTTATTACAAGACATTATAGCACCTGATGGCAATAAATTATATATATGTAATTATATGTATTTATTTTTTTCCTGTGATAAATTAGCTAACAAGTGGGTTTGTTTATGCCACTGTGTCTCTGAATTGGTTTACTGTCGTCTACAAACCATTGGTAATATATCTTCGCTGCATCTAACTCAGATACTAGACACAAAAGCATGTATTAAAGAACAGATACATTTCTTACAAATTAATATTTATTACATTTAGTTCATCACTTACTACGATTATCAGTTGAGTAAGGCGGACGAAAGTTTGGTCACCAAGTTTTAACGTAAAAATTGTGTGGTTGTCACGAGCAACTGGCTCCGTATCCATTGGCAACTTGTCGGCCTTTGACATCAATTGACAGCAAAGCGCGCGAAATTGTAGGCGACGCGACAGGCGACCAACGGCTGTTGATATTGTTACCAACGGAAACGAGGTAAGTTGCCCGTGACAACAACACGATTTTACGTTAAAACTTGGTGACCAAACTTTCGTCCCGCCTTACTCAACTGATAATCGTAGTAAGTTCTACAACATTGCTCTTCTCCAGTGAGAAATTTTGTGCAAAGTCTGAAGTTGTAAGTTGCAAAAACAAGTTCTGTCAGTAGTTGCGAATCACTTAAAATCAGGCTTTGGTACAGTAAACTGAATGGCAGAAAGTGAGGAAATTAGAAATTGTCTCAAATACACAAGTGATAAAAGAGGTAAAGTTGACTGAAATCTACAGACTCCTTTTTTTTAGGTTTAGGGTTAAGGTTAGGCCTAAGGGACAAGGTGGGAGGTGCGGTGGCCTTGTGGTTAGTGCGCTCAGCAATGGATCGAGCGGTCCGTGTTCGAGCCCTGGTCAAGGACATTGTGTTTTGTTTTTGGGCAAGACACTTTTACTCTCACAGTGCCTCTCTCCACAAAGGTGTACATATGGGTACTGGTGAATTTAATCCTGGGGGTAACTCTGTGATCAACTAGCATCCTATCTAGGGGGTAGTAGAAATACTCCTAGTCAGTTCATGCTACAGAAACCAAGATAAGCCTGGCCTGATGGGCCACTTGGCTCTATGCAGACTTTACCTTTTACTTAGGGACAAGGTACTGCATCAAGTGGGGGAAGGGACAGTGGAGTCAGAACCTCCCACTTCCCATACCGTGTTCTCCCACTTCCCATACCTCTATCTCTTGACTCCCACCCTTGTTCGTCCTGCTCCTGTCCCCTGTAAATTAAGAGACTCAAAACACATCCTAGTCATTAAGCTGCACAGTCCTTAGGCATTTCCTTTTCTTTTTTTCCTTCATTTTCAGCCTGGCTACTCTTACCCACGTCTTTCAAGTGAATGACCTATGACGTAACCACTGTCAAAGGGTTTCATTTTGAGCCTCATTTTGAGCCCAAGGGTGAATTTTTCTTTGCCCGTCGGCCTAGAAGTCTCTAAAGGCACTAAATGAAAGTCAAGTAGTTGCCATATGGAGAGCATTGGTCAGTGTTCTCTCAGTTGGTGTTTTTACAGCATTGATGTTGTGGAAATCATCCATGGACAGTATCTAAAATGACTTTTGCTGAGCCAGAATAGAAAAAAATGTACAATAGAAGAAGTTTTCTATTGGGAAATCCAGATAATAGTAATATGTAAACAAATATTAATTTTAAAAAGTTATACAGAGTCTCAGGCTCTAAGGTAATGTGGTCAGAAATTGTCTGGGAGGCCTTATAATCAGAAGATTGTTGTGTGAATACAGGGGGGATAGCCTATTTATAACTAAAAATGAAATTCATTTATTGAGTTTTAACTGGAAGTTGTCATTACCCAGATTTTATGGTATTTTTATTGTCTTACAAATAACATATGCATGTATTTTTAATTATCCTTTAAACAGCTTTGTATTCCATGTCTTCTGCCATCTTTAGATAATCAGATGTCATGTACTTGTGGCTTTTTCTAATAGCTAAATAGCTTTTTTTTCTAACTCTAATAGCTATGCAACTAGTTTAAAATAATTTTCACACTTTAGAGGCGCTATAGGCAAAATACAGAACTGCAACAATTCGAAATTATGACAAGAAACAAAGAAACAATAATAAACATGAAAATTTAAAATTTTATTTTCGCCATCCTCAAGCTTCCTGAAGTACAGTATGATTAAAATTGGATATTTTATGATAAAACATACCTTGGTGAATTCTTCCTCGAGTTGAGGCCAGATTTTGAACCCTTTTGGGGATTCAGTCCTACACTTGTTACACCAACGTGTCCAAGATTTATACGAAGTACTGCTTCGATTTCGGCCAACTTGGTCTATAATTCGGTGATACCGAGTGAGGACAGGATGACCGTGTTTACTTACGTGAGTGCCCCCAATCGAACACGAGCATGTCTTCCCGACGAATGTGATCGAAATGCCGTTTACATACCGATTCATACGGTTAAAGCCCATCAATTCAACAAACTTGAGAAGTTGATTTCCTCAGAACACCGCTACAGCAACACAAAAGCTGCCTAGTTTTAGCCTTAGCGCACATCGTAACGTAAATTGCCACTGGCTCGCCGCTTACGAGCATGAACTCTCACGAAACGACAACAATTTCACACCGTGTGCAAGTTCAGTTTGGCTTTGGCACAATATATAATATTAACTGAGAACTATCCAACAAATGAGCGGAGTTTAAAAGCTAAGTTTACAGTGTGCGCTCTAAGTTTTGTATCTTTTTGACTGTCGATAAGGCTCGCTGCGAAGATAATGTAAAAGTTGCAGGCATTCTGTAGTTTTGTTAGGGTGTACCGCTGACCAGCAAAATACTGTATCGCGCCCCCAAAAACGTATATCCGCGGTGTCGGTTTTGGAGTGAGAACGAAAATAGTATACCTCAGGTATAAAAGTTCAATTCTCGTCGCCTGAATCAATGATGGAAGGTCTTTCTTTCTTGTGTGGTTGAGGCTGAGACTTTTCATTGTCTTTGGAGAAGGAATTTGAAGGTGCATCCTGCGTAATCCTGCGATGGATTTCTTTTGAGTTGTGAAACTCGAGTGCACGATGCCCAGTGGATGGTACGTTTTGTTTTTCTTTCATACCGTTTAATGGCATGATTTTAAGGGAGTCCAGCTCGTTATCATCTCCGTTTCTTTTTGTGACCTCGGCGAAGGACTCAATACTCAGGACCTTGTCAAGTTCTTGCGGCGCCATTTGTTTCAAGATATTTCCAAGATGGCGGGACTAGCACCAGCTTCATAAGACGTTCATTCATTCATTGTTTTGTGGAGCGGGGCGTATTTTGACTATGTTTATTCACAGCGACAGAGTTGAGCTCTTTTTTTGCTTCGTTTGAAACTACCGGAAACCTGGAAACATCTAACTTCTTGAGATGGCCCTGAATTTGTTGTTGTGTGGTTTTCGTTTGTTTATGTTTTACTGGACTCGGTATCATACGGATTTTGAGCAGATGTTGAACAAAAATCGCCAAAATATTCGTCAAAATGGACACTGAAAGTTGGAAACTTCCATTAAAGTAGGTGTTCAGCCTGAGGAAGCTCATAATCGTCATTTAGAAACTGTAATTAATTACATTCGTCAATTTTTTTGGAAAAAAAAACAACAGTAACAACAAAGTTTTGGCAATAGTAGTTGCTAAATTCTCCACACAATGGCTTTTTGCCTCTCATTTTCCTGAAATTTTATTGTTTTCTTTAAACTAATATTGAAATCTGATTGGTTGTTTTGTTTTACTGTGCCATTCTCAATGGCTGAGAAAAAGATGCGATTTAGAGCAAAAAATAGTGTGATTCGTGAATAAATCGCACCATTGAGAGCCAATCAGATTGCAAGGATAACCAGTGATTTCAAAATGGATTTAATAAAGGGAAAAAACAGGGAGGTCGAAAATTAGGGACCTTACCTTCCCCTTCCCTTATGTTTCTCTGTTTTCCACGGTAGGCTATCACATGCTAAGAGCAAAAGCCACATCACAGTTTTGAACTCATATTCTTACTCTTGCTTTTTCTGTTGTTTGTTTGTTTTCTTGATATTTTGTTTGTTTGTTTGTTCAGCCTGAACAGCGCAGGAGTCTTTGGAATGCTAAGCTGTTCCCAGTTGTTCATCCTTTTGATGTTCTGGAGGATGATGCTGGTGAAGATGACATCCTATGGCTGGCGAGTACTGACGTGTCTGATACTCCTGATCAGCAAAAACTGAACAGGTTTGTTGAAGTCACTTTTGCGTTGTGTTTCGTCTGTTGTTTCTTCTTTTTATGGTGTTGTGTTTTTGTGCTGCATTGCGTTGTCTTTGTTGTATGGTGTTGGTGAAAAGAGCTGTTCGGCAAAAGTCTGCAAAACTGATTTTGATTTTACATCTGATTGGCTGGGAATATGACATCTTTCCTCTGATTGGTCAAAGTATTTTATGTCAGTTTCTCGAACACGGGCGAACTACTACACGCAAGACAAACGTTAGCCAAACGTACGGCAAAAGTGAGGCAAACCCGAGTCAAATGCGAGGCAAACGCTAGAAAACCGCAAGGCAAACGCAGTGCAAATGCGAGGCAAACGAAAGGTAAATTTAAGGCAGACGCAGTGTTTTCTTCCCGAGTCATCCTGATGAACATTTATTCTTTCAGGTGGCGTTCTTCACTGAGATTATCTTTAAAAGATATATTGAATGCCGTCGATACGGGTTCAGAGTTTGCTTGGAGAAAAAAGCTTTGGTTTGAGATTGGAAAGACCGAAGTGGAGGGAACACTTAATAATTGCAGCAGCAATTGCCTTGTGCCCTTCTTCAAAAGTTGTGGAAAAGAAGGATTTGAGTCGCAGATTTTGGAGGTTTTAGATCGAGGTACATGCAACTGTAGACTCTAGGCAATGCGTATTTTTACTCCTGGGTTTGACCGTTTGGAGGAAAGTTTTTGTTATAAAAGTTCATTTGAAATAAGGTTTAGCCCGCCTGTGAAAACCAGGTACCCTCCTACTGAAAACATTAATGAAAATCCCTGGAACTGAACCGTTATCTTCTCTTGATTTATAATTAACCCTAAAATCGCCATCAGATTCAGTGTTCCTCTCCACAGTTTGGTTACTGTTTGTCCCCATTTAATCCCGTAGTGGTTCGTGTGGATACTCGAGCTCAAGTTATAACCCTTTCAAAATGAACTCACCTTTTATTAATCATTTGTCAATGATTGTTCGCTTCCTAAGTTGCATCCAGCGCCACCTCTCCAGGCGTGGCTGCGCGGACTTTGGCGTGTATTGCTGACGTGTTAGGTGCGATGGCAGGAGAGAGGGCTGGGTTGAGAAGTGGTCCGGCCCGAAATGAATCTTGGATGCAGGCCTTTGAGCTTCTTGATGTATGTTCACTGCTTTGTTGGTTAGCTTTGTTAACGAGAGTAACGTACTCGCCAACAGAAAAAATTGATATTTCACTTGCTTTGAGACATCTATTTATTCAAGGCTAAAAAAGATCAGGGTAATTCTAACGTGGGCTTGTGTACTTGCTCCTCTTCAGTTTCTGTCAGACTGTTTTGGAAAGTATTTTGTTGAAGAGTTTTGTAATCGAGGAAAAAAAAACCTTACTCTAGGCGAACTCGATGCTAGGCCTAGTAATTAATTGCCCGTAATTGTTTTAGTGTTTTGTAATTGTGGGAGGCGCTGTGGCCTCATGGTTAGTGCGCTCGTCTCCGGATCGAGCGGTCCGGGTTCGAGCCCTGGCCGGGGACATTGTGTTGTGTTCTTGGGCAAGACACTTTACTCTCACAGTGCCTCTCTCCACCCAGGTGTATAAATGGGTACCGGCGAACTTAATGCTGGGGGTAACCCTGCGATGGACTAGCATCCCATCCAGGGGGGAGTAGAAATACTCCTAGTCGCTTCATGCTACAGAAACCGGGATAAGCTCCGGCCTGATGGGCCACTTGGCTCGCATGCAGACTTTACCTTTACCAATTGTTTTAGCACTAAAAATGTTGTTATAGTCCGAGTGCTTTTATTTAACCCGCTAAACAACATCTAACAATTAGTGCAAAATAGACGGAGCTAAAAAAAATAGAAAATAATGGAATAAATGTCTAGATACAGCTAGCTGTGCTTATCATCATCAGTCCTTATTGCTCCCAGACGGGTATGGGACCGCAACTGTGTGCTTATGGTAAGATTAAAATCCAGCCCGGCATAAGCTTGCTTATTGCTGCTGTTTGCTAATCGACTTTGTCATGTGATCGTAGAAAGGAGAAATCTCAGCAGGGGTCAAAGCTCTTGCCATGGAAAGATCAAAATGGCTTGACAGGTATGACGCAAGTAGACACTGATAAAACAAATGAAAAACTACTCCGTTAGCTCATCCATCTTTTTTAGAACTTTCGTTCAATGGTGTTTATTCAGCGATGTTGATTAAATATTATTCTCTTTCAACAGACCTCATTTGCTTATCCGAGCTGCGAGACATTATGAAGGAGCTGAACAGGTCTTGAGGAGACGGGCAGTTCTGACAGCGAGACAGGTGCGTTATTTTACCGTAGTCACATAACGTTTTTAGCACTCAACCAACCGTCACGAAGGAAATTTCACCGGATGGGGAGGGGGGGGGGGGGGGGATTTCGAGGGAGAGAAAAGCAGGAGGCGAGGAGAAAACGTTTAGGTACCGGCGTGCTGCAGAGGGTTTTCTGAAACCAAATCTTCACATGTTTGATCTCATTTTCTTGCAGTTTTTCCGGATTGAAGATTGTGATCCTGTTCCCATGGGGCACTGTGTTATAACGGAAGCACCAGGTTTGCAACGCTTTTATTGAGTCACTAATTAAATACTTATTTCTGTGCTGACTTTTGGAATCACCGTCATGTGTTTGCAAACTGATATAAGCTCTCTTAAGGATGACTCCAGGGCCGATACTAAATCTCAATTGGCGACACTGTACTAAATTATAAGATGCTTTATTTCAGCCCGGATAGATCTTTCTGGAGGATGGAGTGACACGCCGCCAATCACGTACGAGCAAGGCGGAGCGGTGCTAAACGTTGCCGTTAAACTCAATGGACAGGTAGTGATGTTAATTTCATAACTTTTAAAGGTACCCTTGTGATGTGGTTGCGTTACGTCTTGTACCAATGTCACGCTTCCTAAACCAAGTAACATTTTTTGGGATCGGTGGAAAGATTGCCTGACGACTTTCTTGACAGCTTGCTTGATGTCTATGAGGATGAAAGGAGAGGTTTATGCATATTGGTTTTTTATAAATCGAACTGCTAATGGGTTTGGTCTTGGGCATGTGTTGCACTCAAACATCATCTTTTTCCCAGTCAGTTAAAATACGAGCATTTTGTTTTGCAGAAAGTTACGAAAGCCCAAGTCAGGAAAATAAAGGAGTAAGTAACATTAAAGTTCGATTTCCACCACTCTCGCGAGTCCAGTCCTCGTTCCTCCTCGAGAGTTCGTGGAGAGGAGCGCAAGCTCATTTCCCAAACATCGGCTGGTAATTGTACAATGTTGATTGTTCCACAACCCAGGTTGTAATTTCACTCTTTGTTTAATTTTTTGCCTTTTTGGTCACTTTCGGAACTTTGCGGTAGCTGTATAAATGGGAAATTCTGGATTTTTTGGTAGCCTGTGGAAAAGTGCTCGTTTATCTTAGCTCAGTCCAGACTTTGTATGGACATGTTTCTCTTGTTCAATCTGTAGGCTTGAAATTGTCCTTGTGATCCACTCAGGAGAGCACAGTGTTCGAGTTGTGTGCAGTGAGTTGATACATTTGGAGAACTATACTCAACCAAATGCTCCAGGTATGACTAGATATTGTGGAGAAAGATAAAAAATGAGCCGTTTAACACGGTGAACATGCACAAAATGTGGATGTTGAAAGGGGTAAGAAAAAAAGGAAAAATTCTCGATAATGGCTCTCTTACGCTTTATACTGTTGGCTGGGAGAATTTTATCTTACTGTTGGTGATCAATTGGTTTACTCTCACAACTTCTATGTTAGCAATGTGTGGCTATTTTTGAGGAGAAGCTGGATAATGATAAATGTTAGAATTGTGTCACGTGATGTTAAGCTTTAAGGTGGTTAATGAACATAACAGTTCAGTCTACATCTGTTGCTTCAAATCGTGTTCTGTTAACAAACTGTGACTGCTCTTAGCCTGCGAGTAGGCTTTCCGCTTGGGGTTACAAAGCGCAGTGGGAAACTGCAGTGGGTAACTTTTTATTGTAACTTTTTACATATTGTAACTTTTTATTGTTCATACTTAGTACTAGTATACTTAGTTATTTTATAATTACTCGTACATTTTTAGCACAGAGGGTCACTAGCTTATCAGTTTATACTGTCATGTGTCACCCTCTCTAAATAAAGTTGATTGATTGATTGATTGATTGATGAAGAAAGAGTTACTTCATCCACCCCTTCCCCCTACCTAATCCTCGAACGGAAAGCCTGCTCGCAGACTGGTATGCTCTCTGCTCACGAAAATTTTATTTCCATACACAAATCCTTTTCCTGGCATTAATTTTATTAAAAAGAGAAATAAATTGTCCGAATAGTTTCATTTGTTTGCAAACTTCTTCATAAAATATTCTCTTGTACTCAATTTAATTAAAATCTCTGTTCTTCGCCACATTTCTCAGTAAGATTTCATTTGATTATTTTCATCTCAATATGATTTTTACCATCTGTGACACATTATGCTGCGGTTGTTTTCCCCAGGAGCGCTCTTAAAAGCTTGCTTTTGTTTACTCGACATTGTAACTTTGCCATCAAACGAGACATTATCCGAACAACTGAACAGAAAGTACCAGGCAGGTTTTGAGCTCCATACATGGTCAACCGCTCCTCAAGGCAGTGGCTTGGGCACGAGTAGTATTTTGGCGGGAGTTATCCTGATGGCGCTGTTACGCGTGACGGATCGGACAACAAGCATGGAGTCTCTCATCCACGCTGTGCTGATCATTGAACAGATGCTAACTACAGGAGGCGGGTGGCAGGACAACGTCGGGGGACTGGTACCTGGTTTTAAAATCGGTCGGTCCCAAGCCTCTTTGCCTTTAAAAGTGGAGTGGGAAAAACTGGAGTTGAGCGAGAAGACCGTGGAAGAAATGACTAAAAGATTGGTGTGCTTTTACTCGGGAAGGACAAGGCTTGCCAAGAACTTGTTACAGGTAAAGCAGTGAGGAACGAAGTGGGTGAAGGTACATTTTACGCATGATCGCAGAATGTCCCCTCGAGCTCCATGGCTTGGCCGAAAACAAAAATTCAAAATATATAAGAAAGACATCTTAAGATCAATCTTCAAGAGAATGACTTCTGACACTTCCAAACCTTGTTTCCAGCAGATTTTTGGGAAACATTTTTCAACGATCTCCAGTTTTGAGTTCGTAGAAGTCGAAGACATGTTAAACCCAAATCCACTTGTTCTTATCGAGTATTTGTTATGGAACCGAATGAATTCGAAATATTTCCAGCGTCCATTGCATTAGAATCTGATCATGAGTAATAGCAACTAATGGACTCACTCTGCAGAATCTTGATCTTCTTTGTTGAATTCTTTTGACAGAACGTTGTCAGGAATTGGTACGCAAGGTTTTCCCAAATCACTAACAACGCCAAAAACTTGGTGAACAACGCGGAAGAGGCTGCTAAAGCCCTAAAAGAAGGTACGTTACCTTGATGTGCGGGCAAGAATGGTGTTGTACTTCGAAAATGTTAGTGTGACTGCATGGGCTGAGGCTTAGTGCGGACAAGCCTGACATGAGCGCTCGCAAAGGAAGAGGAGCCGAGCTTGGTTTGGTCGTTGTGGAAGGGGCGGGGAAATATCGCTTTACGTCAGAGAAACTAACGACCAATCGCCCTAAGTGTGGGTGTTTCTCCATGAGCAGAAATTTATCAAGCAGCTTACTTTGAAATAATTGTGCATTATCGGCCTTATCTTACCTTTCACGCAGGAAATATCGAGAAGTTTGGTGCGTGCTGGACTTGTTACCGACATCAAAAAAGCCTCATGGCACCCGGTGAGTACGGTGATAGTGAACGTGCAGTTCTCTTTATCAGCCTCCGGGCATCATGCTCTAACATAGCCTGCGACCAGGCTTTCCGTTCGTGAGTAGATAAGGGTAGAGAAGAGAGGAAAAGGAGAGGGTAATTCAATAATGGATGTGTATGTAACTGTTCAAACGGTGGACGCAATTTGCAGATGGTTTTTCGGATACTTTCTTTAGTTACAAGTCCATTTTGTGATCATTTCTTTTGTTTTAATACTCCACACTGTATAGGGCTCTCTTTTTATCGTTGTGTTGATGTGAGTTTTTATGTCGCTCAGTGTTGTGGTTGAAGAATACTGAGTAGTCGAAAGAAAAGGTCAAGAGCGATTTTGATGACTCTACAGTTATTCTTCATGTTAACTCCCTACAGGTTCTGAGCCCAAAGCAATTAAAGACTTACTGGAAGCACTGGCGCCGATGAGTTACGGTAGGTTCATATTTTTTTGCTGTATGATTTGTGGCCTCCTGATACTGATTTCCTAAAGTAGGAACGGCTCATTAAAAGATGCCTTCCAAACCCGTGCAAATGTTTGTTTATTTTCAGGTCAAGCGATGGCCGGAGCGGGTGGTGGTGGATTTATTTTTGTTCTCACCAAGGAACCAAACATGGTGGATGAAGTCAAAGCTGTGATCAAGTCAATGAAGGTAGTGTTTTCTTCGCAAGCTTAAATGCAGCGTTTTTGCTTTTGTTTTGATGCTCCCTTTTCTTTCAACGTAGATTTTTCTACGGTAGGAAAGTGCGAAGGGTTTCTTATTTATTTATTTTTTCTTCCCATAAATTCTACGTTGTATTTTAATTATGTTTTGATCAATGTCTCCAGCCTTCAGACGAGACAGTTGATTTCTATGACGTGAGCGTGGACTGGGAAGGACTTACTGTGAGAGTGGAGGAACCCTCGCAATGAATCATGGGAAAATGGACGAAGAAACACGAAAAGAACCAAGGGAACTTTTCAAAGAAGCAAGAGTTTCCGGCTTTGAGTAACTCGAAGTAATCACTCTAGTTTTTGTGAGCGCTGACCTCAAGTTAAGGTCCTTTGAGTGAAGGACATTCACTACTGGGGGGCGGGGAAGAGTGGGGTCATGAAGAGCTTGTAGCAAAGTTGGTTTGACGTACACATTTATACAGTCGATCCTCCCGTAAGCGACCACCCAAAATGTCAAACCTAGATGGTCGCTTACGAGAGCTTAGACCATATTGGGTCAACATATTTTGTCTTACTAGCGTATGGTAAATGTAGAGACTTACCCCATGAGTCAGTGCCCATCTAAACCATATAAGAACTTTTAGCAGCCACCACAAACCTTCCAAACCTTCAGAGTATCATGGTTTGTTTCTGATAAACTACAACATCTTATTATCCAATTTCCGCCCTCTTAGCTGTCAAGTTGTCGCTTACGGGAGGTTAAAAGCAAAGAAAACTTCGAACTTTTAGCTCTAAGAGTGGTCGCGAGCGTCTATGAGAGGTGGTCGCTTACAAGAGGTTCCAAAGATAGTGATTTGACTTGGAAACTTTTGGTATTTTGGAAAACTGGTCGCTGAGGGGAGGTGGTCGCTTACGATAGGTGGTCGCAGCCGGAGGTTCGACTGTATATTGTAAAGACACTAGGCTAGCTTAGAATGGTTTATGCGCTAGAGCTTCAAGTAACACGTCTCGCACATTACGGACGTGTTATGTTTCCGTTAGGGAATGAGCCTTGCATGGGTTAGATTGGGAACTTTTTCCTACTGTATGTGCGTGTAATAAAAGGTTATAGCTCTGCAATCTTGAAACGGACGAAAACAAAATCCCCCAAGGTTATCGAAACGGTGTTATTATCGGTAGAAAATTAGTAATGACTTATTTTCTTACGTTACATGATCGCGTCTTTGGGCGGGGACGATAAACCGAAGGCCTTGACTCCGATACTACATCTACATTTTTAACCTTCACACTTATGAGGGGACATAAAAGATTTCACAACACTGTTGGCATAGAGTACGGGACATGGTCTCCAAAATGCGTTTTCAAAAATTGGAAAAAAAGTTATTAAAAGGATTAGGTCACACTTAGGTAATTCTTGGGCATGCAAACTGCTGCACAAAATTAATGTATCCGCGAACCTATATCAATTCAGATTATGTTTGTTATAGTCAGCCTTGTTCATGTACCTTGCAAGCTAGTTTAATGGGCGAAGTCGTCGAGCAAGAGTCACCAAGTATCACGTACCTCATTCGGGATAAAGCAAACGAACTGGCCTATTACAGTGTTTATTATATAACTGAAATAAGTACTTTATTTTGATTGGTTGAGAGCAAGCTAATTTTTGGAGCAATTTTCAACTTAAGAATATTTAGATATCACTCTTAGTGTAAAATCCTTAATTTTACTCGCATATATACATGCGATTTCCTAGACTTAATTTATGATACTTTTTAAGGTTAATTTTAGTTGACTTTAAAATATACACCTTATTCCAAAATGGCAGCCAGTTTATTATTCTTTTGTTTACCTGGTAATTAGCCCTCTTTACCTCGTCAACATGTACAATATACAAAAGAATTTTGAAGTGAAAATGAGGCAAAGAGGGCTAATTAACATGCAAACAAAAGAATAATAAATTGGCCGCCATTTTGGAATAAGGAGTATGATGTGGCACAATTCATAATATAATGATAATGATAATGACAATGACAATGACAATGACAATGACAATGACAATGACAATGATAATGATAATGATAATGATAATGATAATGATAATGATAATGATAATGATAATAATAATAATAATAATAATAATAAAAAGGTTCTTATTGCGCATTTAGAATTCTCAATGCGCTTACAATTGCATATGATTAAAAAGAATAAAAACCTAACTAAAAGATGGAATTATTAAAATCTATGACTGGGTTAAAAACTATTTCAAAAACTATTATAATAATTATGGCAAAACTGTAACAAAAACTACTATGATAATTATGGCGTAGAATAAAAGCTTTAGTTTTTAACTCTTTCACATTCTTGAGTTCTATGACCAAGCTGAAAGTTCTCCTTACTAGTTATCGTCAAGAGGTGTCTGTTGTCGTATATATGTATAGTCACCTTGGAATATGGGGAGAATTTAGTATTAGGTCAAACCTTTTCAACTGTCGCTGTCGCCCTTTCAACTTTTAGTAGGCGGCGTGGCCTAGGGGGCGGCGTGGCCTGGTCTGGTCCAGGAAGCGGCGTGGTTTAGGAAGCGGTGTGGCCTCGGCGGCGGTGTGGCCTAGTGGCTAGGTCCTGGTTTTTGATTTCGGGTCCTGTGTCCGAATCCTTACCTTGCTAGAAAGTGGATTTGAGTTCAGGGGTCGTAAATTCAACTTCCTCCACGTTTTTAGCCTCTGAAGCAATTGTTTCCGTACGAGCCGAACGAAATCGGGCAGCGCGAGCGGCTTTTCGCATTTGGGCCGCGGGAAAAGCGGAGCGAGAGCTATTCGGACTTGTAAATAGCCAGCTGGTCAGCCTCCCACTAGTTGTGCTTTAACATGTTTTCTGTTTTATTTGTGATATTTGTTTCTCGATTTACAGTTTTCCTAATTACCACAGCAGTGTTAAAATACCAGTGACATGTGATAAGAGTGATAGTTGTTTCTCTTTTCTGGCCGATTTGAACGTAATAGAAGCTAAGAGCTGAAGATCTCGTTCGATTCGCCGAAATGGGAACGTGGGATCCCACCAGGTTCGACCCGTCATAGATGCAGCCCAGTTCACAGTACTATATCTACATGTACGTAGCTGCTGTTATTGTAAGCGCCAGTTTGTAATCAACCTCATTCCCAGGGTCTCTCCTCTTGGTGGAGCAGAGCGTCCACCATCTGACTGAGCGTCCACCCACTGACACACGTGAAGCTACGTGACGTAATTTGACATCAAACAAGGTCTAATTGGCTGTAAGCTGCTGAGATTGGTTGAACCTCCTAGCGAAAAACAATGTTTCCTTTTCATAAAATAGAGATCCCGGCAAGCGGAAAATTTACAAAGTGCTCGTCGCTCGCCATCTGTATTTTCTAAAGTTCGATCACTGCTCGTGCTCTCAAATATAAACCCTCTGCTCGCAAAGACGATTCAATATCCCTCGATTTCATTCTTCCCTTCCATCCCTTGCCGAGGTGTTATTTTCTGATTCAACTTTTCTTCATTCAAGTTTTCGCTTTTTCTTAGTTCTCTAATCCTAGCCACACATAGTTGGAAGGTTGTTAGAAAATAGACACTATTCAATCCAGTAAGAGAAAAGAGAAAAGAGTTTTGACGACCTCCAGCTCCGAAGACTACTGCTGGGATGGGGTGGGGTGGGGGGGGGGGGGGAGGGAGAGAGGGAGGAAACAAGCTCACTGGCCTCAGTGGTTTTGACAATGATAGTCCACTGAGCTGAGTACCTGCAGGGTGAGTACCATTTAGCCTACCGGAAATTTCGGTTGAAAGACAAATCCCGGGAACAACAATTTGCCTTCGGAAAATGTAGACTACCCTCAGCTGTGGTCGCCTGTTTCTGTTCGGAACGGAACGGCGAAAATTTCGGGAGAGCTACATTTCTCCTTCTTCAGCATTTAAATCTTCCAAAATTTCATCAGCCACAAACAATTTCTGTAAATCAAATAAGAGCGCCATCTCGTTCGGTTCGGTTGGTGAAATTCTACGGCCATCCCAACCGGTTTATTCCAAGCTAAGATTTAAAGCCGTAAGCCTCCTCTTTCTCTTTTTATCGTTTTATGTGTGTGAACAAGAGATGTGAATGATTACGATTGCCGACAGCGTCCCTCTTTTAAGGTTATTCCATCGAAATAAAACTCACAGTAGATTTTCTTTCAAACTTTACATGTTGGCTGCTTATATCAAGAGAACTTAAAATTTGAAATAAAAAGGGGGGTTCCCGTATTCGTTTAGCAGCAGGAGAACCTCAGTTCAATTCAATAAACCCCATAATTCCTGAAATTATCTGCTTTGAGAAACGTTTATATTTGAACCATTCACCTTACGCTTTAAGAGAGCAGAAAAAAAGGGAAGAAAGTTAAGAGAGAAATACAACAATGGATGTATTGCATAAATGTTAAGGAGCATTTTGATGTACGTGTCATTATAAAATAAAGGCACTCATATTTAGTCGACAGGGATGCAATATGTTCCAAGCATGCAGTGTTCTGGGACCACATATTATCTTTTACGAGTGCTAGTTATGCTCTCACTTTCGGTGATAATATTTTACTCTGCAATAGAAATTGGTCCATATTCACTGTATAGAGAGAAGGTGATCTCTACATTCAAACTAAACAAAAAAAAAAAATATATCGTTAGGTGCCGGTACTCGCTTCCGAGGAAAAAACGATGATTTGTCTCTCGCAAGCCAAGCCGTTTAAAAAAAGCCACCATTTGGTTTATGTTTTGTTGGCTACCCGAGCCGGCAAGATGGCACTATCGTGCCCGTTCGGGATGACCCGCTATGTCCCGAAAGAAAGTAGATTTCTTTGTCCATATAATACATGTAAATCCTTTTTTGACCAAGCTTTTTCCGTCAAGATAGCTGGATATTGACCTCGTTCTTTTTTTGCGTGTTTACGGACCTCGACTCCGTCTCAGTCCATAAACACGTAAAAAAAGAACTTGGCCATATCTTTTGTTTCAGTTGTTCATTGTAAACAAAGAAATGACAGCAGCTTAAAATATCGGAAGTGATTGACCCAACGCTCAAAATATCCATTGATTTGATTGGTTCGTGAGGCTGGTACACAGGAATTTTCGGCCAATCAGCTTATTGTATTCGAAATCAACTCAAGGTTCACACAAGGGAATCACCTTGCGCTTGGTTAGCTAGGAAAACAGTCTCCGCACAAGCGACGGCTGGCACGAAATCGGCCAACACATGTATATTTTATAACTTTGCCTCAGTCATTTAACATTTTCAGGGAGCTGTCTTCTAGTTTACAAGGAAAGCTTTTCGCGAAATCTGCCTCTGCTGTTCGGCCGGTTGCTTACCGGTTTCTTGCAGGTTTCCGTTGTCCATCGTCTTGTTGATCTTCTGGGTGTTTTTTTTATTTGAACTTGAAGGAGGCATAAATCGTATGCCCTCACGATCCTTGCTGTGGATTTACCTGTACTGCTGTGATCTAAAGAAACGATGGAACGAGCTGCTTCAAAGCCTTTTGTTTACCTTAACCGTGGGAACTCAAACGACGTCTTCGAGTGCCTTGCTGAATTTCGAGACCAAGGACTTCTTTGTGACATCTTGTTATGCGTGGACAACAAGGAAATACGAGCACATCGAGTACTTCTGGCTGCTGTTAGTTCATATTTCAGAGCAATGTTTCTCGGAAAGCTTGCAGAAAGTAATCAAAATCGCGTCGTACTTGACGATTTCGATGCAGCAGCAATCGAATCGATCGTGCAGTATGCTTACACCGGCCGGGTGGAAATCAACGAATTTAACGTGCAGTCTATTTTGTATGCTTCAGCTCTTCTACAGATCGACAAAGTAAAACTAGCTTGCTGCAAATTTCTTCTGAAAGCATTAGATGTTTCTAATTGTTTGGGTATCCGAGCACTTGCAGAGACCCTCTCCTGTCATGAACTTTTCGAGATATCTCACCAGTTCGTTATTGACCACTTTGGAGATGTTCTAAAACAAGAAGAGTTCTTACTTCAACCCTATGAATCATTGAAGTGTTTGCTAGATAGCAAATTTCTTAACACCTCTAACGAAGAGGAAGTTTTGAGTGGAGTTCGGGCATGGCTAAACTTCTGCCCTTCGGAGCGCCAAGCGCACGCCTGTTCGCTTTTCAAGCGATCATGTCTGATGAAAGTTGCTCCAGATTTTCTTAGCAATCTTATCTTAGAGGATTCAATCGTGCAAGCGAGTTCTGAATGCCAACAGCTTATTTTAGAAGCACTAGAAGCTATGAAGTCTTCGAATTTGCGCGATGGTGGTGAATTTCCTGGAATTCTGCAGCGTGCATGTCGAACTGGCTGTGAAATTTTACTGACTATTGGTGGAGAGTCAGATGGTATCACCCTCAGTGGCTGCCAGTGTTTTGGTCAAGGCTGGAACAGCTGGAGTTGGGATATTCCAGGGAGGTTTGATGATTCAATGCCACTGGCCTGTATGAATAAAGAACGCACCTACATGGCAGCGGCGTCAACTGGGTATCACATCTATGTGGTGGGTGGTCATTCTTCCTGGAAAGTGTTGGATTCTGTAGAACGGTACGAATGGCCAGGAAACAAGTGGTGCCAGCTGTCACCATTGCTTGTGGATCGCATGGGTGCTGGTGCGACAGTCCTGGAGGGCCAAGCCATTGTTATTGGAGGCTATAGCAAAACATCAGGCTATCTGTCATCTGTCGAGATGTATGACCCTGTGATTGACAGGTGGACATTTATTGCACCAATGAGAGCAAAGCGGAGCTATCTTGGTGCTGTGTCATTAGGAGAGACTGTGTATGCCATTGGTGGTTTTGATGGAGAGTGTGGCAATGCAGATGATTGGTTGACGTCAGTTGAAAGCTTAGAGCCTCAGAGGGGAGAGTGGCTACCGGTGGCACCCTTGTCACAGCCAAGGGCTTATCTTGGCACAGTTCAAAAAGATGGTAGTGTAAAATTTTAAATATGTCAATTGAAGGGGTGTGTGGAAGAAAGGCCTAAGTGACTCTTCATCTAACATCAAATTCTCCTTTTTTGTCCAAGGAAGAGAAAAACAATTTGCTAGGAGAATCTTGCAGTCTATCATGCTTGATCAGATGTCACTTAGGGTGTTTTTCCATGCAACCCTTCCATTTCCAGGTTGCCAAACATTAAACTGTCATCTTGACACGATATCATTATTATTTTCCCTAGTTTGGATATTCACTTGCATAACACCTCAGACTAGCTTGCTAAGGCAAATTCTGTCTTACTAGCAATATGCATGGCCCAACAAGAAATCACAATAATCAACAGACATTTGATGATCTCCTTTCAATTTCTGACTGGGGAATATTGATGAAGCAGTGATTGTGACATTCAAATTATAAGGAATTTAAAATTCAGACAAGTGAATTAATTCAACCCCACTCCCCACCCATGGCCGGACCTTGCACCTGTTTCCCATCTGCTTTTACAGAACACTGTTTCTTTGGCAAAGTTTTCTTGTACTGAGGAATATACATGTAGATAGAAACAATGTTGTTATAAGAATTAAAGTTGGGAGATGTTATTTTACTTCAAAACACTATATATTTTACTGTAACTTCGTTCCTCTAGGTTCGATCTATGCTATTGGAGGCTACAGCTCATCGTGGTTAAATACAGCTGAGAGATTTGATCCACGGGAGGGTAGATGGTACAACATTCGACCAATGAAATCCCCACGAAGCAGTGCTGGAGCAAGTGCCTTGGGAAACTGCCTTTACATTGCTGGCGGGTTTAATGGTCTAAGGAATTTGAATTCAACTGAGTGTTTTGATACCAGGGCTGGAAAATGGATGAATGGTTCATCTTTGCAACATACTAGGTATGGAATGGCTCTTGCTGCATTAGAGATATGAAAGAACTGGTGTCGCGAAATCTGGTTTCATTGGACAGCTTTTGCTTCTTGTGGCATTCAATAACAAAACATGATTCAAGGGTGGAGTCCACACAAGTGTTCAGTGGTGATGATTTAATCATGAATGAGAATCTCTTAAAAATACAAGCACTGTAGCTCAAAAACAGCAAAATAACAAGTAATAAAAATTATATGATCAGTTTTGCATCAATTCAAGGTAAATTAAGAAATTTTTAATGGCATATCTTTAATATTTTTAGATTACAAAAGAGGATATATTGATGTATAAAAAACACAGGTACTGATTGGTGAAATACATGTGTACATGTACAAAATATATAAATATTGTGATACTTATGACATGTATGGGATTTGGCAAAATATAAAAAATGTAGGATTTTTTCATTTATGGCATTGAATTTTTGGAAGACAGGTTTTTAGATATTATTTGCATTTGTTTTACCATGATGAGAGAAAACATTCTAAAACAATGTTTTAAATTATTGTTCTATCTACAGAATATTTTAGTTTTGAATACTGCATTTCAATATTGTCTTATTTTGGTGGTACAGACGCTGTTGAACCTCAATTATTGGGATTTCTTGATTATCTGGACTTTTTCTCTAGTCCCAATTTTGTCATCAATATTTATTAGTCATGATCAAGATCTGTAGCAATGTTCCTTTTAAATCTACAGCATTGAAGAGTGCAGTCAAAAGCAACATTTTAGGCCTATGCAAAAACATTTTTCATTATTTTAATTGTTATACACACATGTACAGGTATTCACAACGGATAGTTGATTTGTAAAAGTGTTGTTTCATGGTTAAATGTTGCTTTCTTAATTTAATCAGTTCTTTTTTTCATTAATATTTATATTTTCGATTATCTCAATTATCCAGACTATTTTGCCTAGTCCCAATGAGTTTGGATAATCGAGGTTCGACTGTACACAACATTACAACCAAAAATATATTATACTAAGCAAAGTTTCTTATTGCCTTGTGGTACTGTTCATGCATGATGGCTGGATAATTGTCAACAATTTTACCTAAAAGTAGAAAAACAGTGATCAATTAATTTTACTAACTCTCCACTCTAGTGTGTATATACCTATGTATTTTTTAATTGGTAACACAAGAATTTTTGTCCAACATTTTCCCTTATTGTGTTTTGTTTGAGAAAAAACCAGATTATTTGTTGATCGTAAAAATAAGGGTTAAAATAACAAGAGGCACGATATTTGTTTCTTCTTTTATTGGAAATATTGCAGCTAGAAATTATTAAAATAACGTAATAGGAAAATAATCAATAAAATTATAAATTAAATCTGTGCTTTGCCAATCATTGCTTATTCCTTAGTCAGCCGAAAATCTACTACTGAATGGCCCCTTAGGTACATATCTGCTCTATGTTGTTTCATTTATTTGTCTAAATAACAATACCACAATGAAAAATTAAATAATAGTGATACTAGACCAAAACAAATACCCACAATAATTACATTTAAATATTTCACTTAGTATCAATGTCATGTATTTGTAAAAGATTCAAACCTCTCTATTAACCATTTCCTATAGCCCACGTTGGGAGAATTTGTTCAAATATCAAGTGCAGGCAGCTTATTTATCCCTACCAGAAGCATATCACCTCGTTGAGGTGATATGATTCTGTCCCTGCATAACATTTGTTCGTGATCATGATCCCATTTGTTTGTGCACATTTTGATACAAAATGTGATTATTTGGTCCTTGAACATTCAAACTAGTTTGCTTTCAGCCATCCTTAGTACAGAGTTGTAAACTACATGTATATCGTAAAAAAAAAAGTGCTTTAATATTATTCAAATGTCTGTGCAACTTTGGCTAGCCCTGAAATATCAGTCACAGAGCTGAGGGCAGGAGACAACTGTCAGGTTTAGTTTGTTAAGCTTTAGGGTTGCTTTTCAAAGTAATATTACTCGTGACTACCTTGACAATGAGCGTGTTTAACCAACTAAATTAAACAGAATACCTAAAGAATCTTTTCAGTCAAATCACAATGAACTCCATTCCCACATAACCACCCTGTGATTAGTTTACTCTTGGTGCAGAGGAAAAAGATCTGTCAAATATTTTATTGGGTATCTACTTCTGCTCCTACCTCCTCAATTCCCCCCCCCCCCCCCCCCCCCCAAAAGAAAGAAAGCTTGGCAAGCTAAGCCTGTTCTTTCCTGTATGAAGTGAGCTCATCCAAAACAAGCACAAGTGTTGTCATGGTAACTGTGAATCACATAACAGAATTGCCTAAAATGATGCCAATTTTTTTTTTTAGTACTGCACAAATTATGTAGCAGACTTCTGGAAAAAAGCCTCCAAGTTTTTACATTATCTTCTCTTTTCTTCTCCAGGAAATGGATAGTTTAGATTTTTTTGAAGCACAAAGTCTTTTCACTGAAAACACTCGGTGGCTAAGAGTGGCAATGATGACAAACCATTACAACATTTGGGAGTCAAGAGATGGGGCTTGCACCATAAATTTGTTTGATAATGATTGCGCAAGCTTTAAATTATGAGAAAATCCATCATTTCTGCAGTTTCCTTGCTAGGCACTTATTGTTAAAGAACAAAGTCTATACTGTAGGCTCACAGGCTCAAATATAGCAATGTGCTATTTCAGAAAATATCCGTCTCACTCATCCACTTGTACCCCTCTGGAAATTCTACAATGTAGCTTTGCAACCCCCTCTCATTTGGAAATTTCAATGACCTTGTGTTGACTTTGGATTATTTACTGAAACCATGCATAATTTTGCAATCCTGTAATTTGTTGGTTTGACAACTAGTTCCTGTAAGAGAGAATCTGAACACAATGCCCATAATATGAAGACACAACTACTTTTTTCCCTTTGAGCAGATCAATCCCAACCGGTGTCTTTTTTGTTTCAAATTTCACAACATATGTACCATCTAATTTAAAAACATGTACACAGTTATTCTCACTGTCGCATACCAAAATGCAGTCATTCGATCTGTCCACAGTTATTCCTCTTGGGCACCTAAATTCACCAGTACCAGGACCCACCCTGCCAAACTGCCGCACGTACACTCCATTGCAATCAAACACCTTGACGCAATTGTTTCCTTTGTCAGAAGTGTAGAATTCTTCCTTGTGATAGACAGTGCCTAATGGTGTGTCAAAACCCTCTGGGCCACGCCCACCAAATTGACGCACAAATGTTCCATCCAGCAAAAAGATCTGGACACGGTTGTTTTCAGTGTCCGTGACAATAACATTGTCATTTTCATCGACAGAAACACCTTCTGCCCATCCAAATTCGCCCTGATTTGAGCCTCTCTTGCCAAAGCCCATGAGGAAATGGCCTGTTTTGTCAAAGATCTGCACCCTGAAATTCCTGCTGTCCAAGACAACAATTTTGTTATTCCTGGTATACGTTATTCCAGTTGGACCCAGGAATTGTCCATCACCACTACCTTTCTTGCCAAATTTAAACAAAAACTTTCCAGCTTCATTGAAGACTTCAACTCTATTGTTAAAATAATCAGCAACAGCAATTTCTCCCTGAGTGTTTGAAGCCACACCCCCTGGGTTCTTGAAATTACCTTTCCTTGACCCTTTATGTCCAATTTTCTTGATCACTCTGCCAATTGGTTCGATGTCAGAGCCATCCCTTGGGTTGCTGAAACTGGAGAACTTTCTCTCCATTATTTTATGCCGCACCTCACCAATGCTGTGTTTCTCCAGGCTAATTTGCAAATCATGGTTAGGAAAAAATTCAAGCTGCTCCCCACACCTGTGTTTCAACTCATTAGCATCCTCAAAATTCATGATGCTTATCTCCTGGAGTTGTTCAGTGAGTACCTTTGACATCTCTGTTAATTCTTGAGGGTCCCCGTTCACGACAACTCCTTCAGCTGCATCAATACAAGCTGAAGAATTTGCCAGCAAACTACTCAAATTCTTCCTTTGATTCTGAAGCATTTTTTGCTTCTTGCTGTAAAAGTCCTCGATATCCTCGGAAAACTTGCTCTCCTGGCTTCTGACCAATTCCATCACAATATTTGCAGTCAAATGGACGTCATCTTTGGCTTTCTTCCAATCGACTTGCAAGGTATCCAAAGCGAGATCTAGAATGGCAAGCCTTTTTTCCATCTCTTCAACCACAGGTTTACTTTTCTCGAGTGATTTCTGAATGTCTATTCGTTCTTGCCTTCCAGGCGTGATCTCAAGGAATTTAATGAGCACGTTGTTTGTTGGCAGAGAGCTTACCCCACCGGGTGGCACCTGAGAAATCCGCCTGCACGTTGGACAACGAATGATTTCAGGTTCAGAGCGAGCCATGTTTTCGAGGCATACTTTGCATACATTATGAGCGCAAGTCGGAAGACACTTAGGTTCTTTAAGTTCTTCCAGACAGATCGGACAAGACAATTCTTCGTTCAAAACGCGTGTGAGGTTAGCTGTAACGGTAGTTGCTGGAGAGGCCGTGGCCATTTGGTTAAGAAGACTTCTTGACTTGAATTGAACGAAATTCAAAGCCAGCCGCACGAATTATGAACAGATGGTCGAAAGGCAATCCCCGGTTATGTTTTCCGTGAACTTGTTTCACAAACTGCGACGAAAATAGCTGAAACAAACAACGTCCTGTCATAAATTATGTCCCAGATGTGCGGAAGTGATAAGTAAAGAGATGACCGAGGGAGACTTGGGTACTGGTACGTGGAACGCCTGGTAGATAACGGTTGTCTGCATCGTTTGAGTTCACCACTTTCAAGCTTCCAAAAATATTCTGTCCAGGAGTTGAACACGATCCTGTCCCCGCATGTCTGGAAACGTAACATGAAACTGGACCAAAAACAAAGTGCTTCTTTCGTCCCGGAACTTCTGCTTTTAGGCAGGATAATCTAGCTGGGATTAGTCGTTTTGCGGGACTTCTGCCAAAAAGCGACAGTGATGATTTCATGCGATTTTTCTGGAAACACTGTGCATGTAGTGAGGAAGGAGTAGGCATTGACATCAATTAGGCCGCGACTCGAATCTTCGAGTATTGACGTCCATTAGAAAGTTAAGCTACGCGTATAAATCGACGTTGGCCGGTAAGTCACATTTTTATGCATGCCGAGTATTGAAATCGAAATCAGTAGATCAATGACATTGATTTCTAAGAATAGATGAAGCATGGCTCGTTCGACGCGTTCGATCTGTTGACGGCTTTGAGTATAATTAATTTGTCTAGTTAACGCGTACTGCTTTGTATGCCAGTTGTCTCTCTCGTTGTTTAGCCCCGTGCGACCCTTATGGCTCTGTCAATTCCATGAAGCCCACCCATCCCCCGCTAGCGTTGCACGGGCCTTTGACATTTTGTTTTCATAAAGTGGCAAATGCCCCACTGTGTAGCAGATGGTCCATACAAAATCCCCACAGTGGGGTCGTGAGAACTTAACAGTGCAAATGCCTCATATCAAAAAATAAAGCTCACCACTTGACGTTCTTCACTTAAGCTTATATAGCGGTATTGGCGTGTACTCATGACCGCTAATGTGAAAAAGCATCTTCTGTTAATTGGTATAAAAATCTTGGTATTATGACTATTATTCATGTGTAATAAACATTTTTATATATAGCGTAAAGAAATTGATTCAAACATGGTCAAAAGTAGTGCACACCGATCTCCGCAAAGACAAAGACAGACTCGCAAAGACGATGTCAGTAGAAAGTTCAGACACTCTCAGAGAACGCTGCGCTGAAACTGGTTTGATTAAGTATACGTAATTCGGTACTGCGGTGGGATAAACATTTAACTGCATTAATTTATGTATATTTATTACCACACCATAAAATTTGGTTCAATTCAATTGATCGGTAGATCGACTTAACAAAAGCAGAAAGCGTTTATTTTGCATATATACTTATGTCTCAACTCTTCGCGAACGGGGAAAAAAAAAAGTAGGAGGCAGTCTGCCAGAACCGAAATTTTTTCTCCTAGCCCTTCACGGTAAATTTCGGTGACGTATCCGAGGCGAATGACCACGTGACTTGAAACGAATTGACCGCGACGAAATATTGAGGTCTACGAATTAAGCAAGCCTAGAGTGCAGATGCTGTATGCTACACGGAGGAACGAAGGAGATATCGTTAAGTTCCGATTGTCTCTCGTGACTTTCGGATTTAAGAGCCTTTTCCTATCGCTACTTTTGGAAGATCTCGGAAGGTTGCTATATTTGGGCAGCTAAAACGTTTGCAGTTTACCGGCTTATCGGTTAAGGCTTATATTAAACAATTAGATTACGAGCTCGAGATTTCTATTTAAACAATAGAGTGTTTCTGTCGAGGAACTATCGGTTGATAGTTGCCCCGCGGAAATTTGATGTTCTTAAAACAAATATTTGCCCGAGAAGCGAAGCTTCGAGGGCAAATATGCTAGTTTTAAGAACATCAAATTTCCAAGGGACAACTATCAGACCGATAGTTCCGAGACATAAACACTCTATTGTCTTTATCGTTCACCACTAAATTTTCTTACGCGCTCCGGTTCAAAATTCATAGTGAATTATTTTCAACTTTTTTAGATAAAAGCCGTGAAAAGTCGTTAAAGCCAAATGTAAAATTTGAAAAGGAAAACAGACAAAAACCCACTTAATACATTTTAATTGTTTACTTTCTGGAAGCCTGCTTCTTTACAGAAACATTTACACGGACGAGTACTATCCATCCGGGTATTTTCCTCGGACGGGAACTATGGGCTGATAGTGTGTCTCCACGGATGAACACTATCGCGTCACGTGATCAATTTAAACCAATAAGAATCGGAGAAAATTTAGTGGTGAACTATAACGCGTGGTAGTTGACGAGGGCGCAGCCCGAATCAACTATCCCGCACAGAAATCGAGAACGAATAATCTAATTGTTTTAGTATAAATCTACTAGTGTTTGAAATTTTATCTAAATTCTCTTCACAGACCCTTCGAAAACCCAAGAAGCCTGTTTCGCTACCCGCTGTCTATCACAGAATAGATAATCACAGAACGGAATTCGTGATAGAACGCTAGTAGATTTATACTAATAAGCGTTAGAATATAATCGCAAGAAGATATCAAACATTGTTTTGATAAAATCAAACTGAGAACCGGTTATTGTCCTTTGCAGTTTACCCTGCGAGCAGTTGGTTTCTCCTACTCGCAGGGTATTTGCAGTTTTACGTGCTTGTATTAATATATATTACATATACAGTCGAACTTCCGGTAGCGACTACCTCTCGTAAGCGACCACCTCTCCTCAGCGATCAGTTTTCCAAAATTCTAAATTAAAAGTTTGCAAGTCAAATCCCTATATTTGGAACCACTTGTAAGCGACCACCTGGTGTAAACGACTGCGACCACTTTTAGAGCTAAAAATTTGAAATTTTCTTTTGTTTTAACCTCCCGTAAGCAACCAAATGAACAGATAATAGAGCGAAATTGGATAATAAGGTGTTGTAACATTATCGTAATCCTGGGTAGCGCAAGAGACGGACATTTCTCAATGGGATGTACCAGATTTTTTCTAAAAATCGATTTTTCACATTAACAAAACATGAACAAGTCTCTGTAGTTACCTTGTACTACTGAATGAGGCAAAATTTTGACCCAATATGGTCAAGCTATCGTAAGCGACCACCTCTCGTAAGCGACCACCTAGGCTTGACATTTTGGTCGGTTGCTAACGGGAGGTTCGACTGTGTGGAGGAAATGTGTCTCAGTTGCTTTAAATTCAGTATTCACGTGAACAGTTGAAGACATGAAACTGGTTGGGGAGATATCATCACATTGTTTAGCAATTTCTGTGAAGAGGAAAACGCAGAAAAATGGTTACACTTGCCCGCAAGTCGAGCTGCGAAAGCGGAGTTAGGAAAGCGAAATAAATATGACTGCCAGGTTCAAATCCTGAGTACGAAGAGTTACAAATGCGAATGACTTTGAGAAAGCCTAAGAAATGTGAAGAAGTATCTGAAATCCCAGACTTTGCTGTTGCTGTTGTTTAACAGAAAGTCGGGTTGCTATTTTTTGAGGGTCTCAAGTTACCTTCGGAGCGGAGTGCTACTTTACGCGTAAGGCCTTAGAATGGCTTTCCCGTGACGTCACGCCTGTCATAATACGGGTGATCCTGAAAGATTATTATCTTTTCTTATTCAAACATGCTTTGCTGTTGTTTGGGAGAACCAATATTGCGGAAATGCTCTAAACAGAACAAAGCAGACTTCATTTGTTGTTTCATGCCTCATCTTTATCGTAAACTACTAATCTATAATTATCTACACATACCGGCCATTTGCAGATTTTACTTTTCGTTTCACTGAATTGTGCACCACAAGGAAGAAACCGGGGGGGGGGGGGGACTTCCATATGCAAGGGACGGGGATGCTCATCGGGAATTTTCAATTAAACCATGAGTTAAAGGATATCAATCTGGGCTTGGCTCAAGTTTTATTTGATATCTTAAAGTTCGAACGGACGTTCACTTTAAAAGGAGACTGTTGAAAGATACTTACACGGACATCACACAGACTTCCTTTCTATTTAATTTAGGGGTGGCAAATGGTAAATGCGAGACTTTGCGAGACGACGAGATTAGCGTTTTTCTTTGCGAGCCCGAGACATTTTGATTTCTTCAATTGCGAGACCGAGACTTTAAAGTGTTTTGAATGCGAACTCAAGACGTTCAGGTTCTAAGATGTTGTGATGTCATTTAACTTTACTAAAAAAAAAATAAACAAATCGGTTCTTCGCGACTTTCTTAGCCTTGAAAAAAATCGAGACTGCGAGACAGCTTTGTGAGAAAAATCGAGACTGCGAGACGCATACAACCGCTAAAAAAACGAGACTGTGAGACCCGTGAAATTCGGCGAAAATTTTGCGAGACCCATGGTTTTTGAAGGACCATTCGCCACCCCTTAATTTCTGTCTTTTCCATTGATTTAGACCATAAGGCTGACAAGTGTGATGACGTTTTTTTAATTTTTTAATTTGCGTGCGACCCTTAAAGATACGTTGACGTCTAAAAACGTTTCATTTGGCTGTGAGTTTCGTTCCAAACACCCTATATGAGACTAAAGTTCATGACTTGTACCCCTAAGCGAGACGACGAGCAGTCTCCGTCCTTTTCATGTGAGACCTCCTCCCCCCGGGGGAGGGGAAAGAGCAAGCAGTCATTCTAATTAAAATTTAAATACGAATGTATCTGCTACACGCAAGAGACGACGGTACAAAACATAGAGACGACGGTACAAATTTCGTTTTCAATTTGGGTCTCTTGATATTCACCTTAGATCCACTCTGATAATTGAGATGAAAGAAAAAAAGGAGTACATTTAATTTTCTTTACCCAGCTGTCTTGCACGTCAGAACTGTTCCGTTTACAGCAACTTAGGGACACAGTTTTGATCAACTTATTTGACCTGTGTGTCATCCGAACGTTGAATTTGAAAATGTTGTTTTGTTTTATGCTGTCATCAAACGTCAGTTGCTGTAATTGCGATTGACAGAAACAACAATTATGGTATTTCAACAATAGATTCGGGAATTGAAAAACAATTTCTAAAGCAATTTGTCGTTTAGAAGCGTACTTAGTGACAAATTTTAGATACAGTCCGAAAAGTCAGTACAGAAATTATTCGCTCCTAGCCAAAGACCAGGGCTTTAAAACACCAATTCTTAATTATTTTCATACAGAGTTTGTTAATTATTCATAATGATGGAGATTTTCGTTGGCTCTTAAATTAGCGATTAAAATTGCCTTCTGACAAAATCGTGATTCGGGAGCGGGAAGAAAGTAAGAAAAAGACCAGTTCATTTTGCAACGGAAAAGTGGCACGCGTCAGATTTTTTTCGGCGAAAAGTTCTTTGTACCAGTGCTAAAACATTTTTGCGCCGGTTCTTTATATTTTATGCCTTTTGAATGCAGCTTTTGTGCAAAAGGTTTCGTTTTCTCACCTCTAATTTTTATATCAATGAGAACTTTGCCTAAGCCATTAATTTGATGAGGTCTTTTTCAGCGCTACAGCGAATCATTGCGTCTTGCCATTGTGTTTATTTTATTTACTGATACGGAGTTTGCGTCGAAGCTTCGTCACCGAAATGCCCTAATGTTCTTCATTGACAGCCACCTTCCGATTACTGAGATTAATGAATAATTAAAATATATCCGCTGGATCGATTTACTTTTCTCTTCAAAGGCAGCTGACTTGGTCGTCCCCTCGAGCCAGTCTCATTTTGCGTTATTACGACAATTCTGGCGACAACAGTTGCCGGTTTAATGTGCAGAATTTGAAAAAAAACAGTCGCTTCTGCTAGAAAAACCTGTCTAAGTTTCGCCGCCATGGACAAGAAAAGACGGACCAGGTCATTTTGCCAATCGTTTATCTCAAAGGTAACCTTTTGACTGGTGATTGTTCTAACGTTGTCAAAGACCTTTTCACCAGCCATTTTCGATCCCTATTTTATCATTTTCTCCATAGATTAATGGCGTCTTGCTCCTTTTGCTGTTGCAATCAGGTACGCCTATTATTCAGTAGAACTGCGTCTTTTTCATAGCAAACAAAAGCACTTTCATGAAAGCAAGCATCGACTTAATTATACTCCGGTTCGATACCGGGAACGTTTCGTGCGAGAAAGCAGGTTTTCAGCCATTAAAGTGCGTGCTATTTTTCTACTCGCATCAAACGTTATTTTAGCTTCGAAATTTACCTTACTTCGCTTTTCTGGTATCCTGTATGTTAAACAGGCTAAATATTTAGAATTATTGACCAGCGGGTGGTTTACTTTTACACAGCTACTAGTATTCTGATTCATATTTTTCACTGAAAACTGTATGAGGCCAAAGATGTTTGCGTTCTGCCTGCGCGTATCTTGACCTCTTTGTACTTTTACAGCTTTCATGCGAACAGCAGATTGTGTTATAATTTTATGCCAAACACGATTATTTCCCTAGAAACACCTACGAGCTCGGGCGGTAGACATGTTATCATATGGGCCTGTCATCAAATTTATCTCTTATTGATATGCATGGGGTGTAACTGACCATTCCACCCGTATTAAGTATTTCACATAAACGTATTTCATGAAGATGCCAGATTTCTTGTTCTCATTGCAAACCTGAAAGAATACTTTTTTGTTCATATGCAGGTTTTGAATCACTGCGTTGACAATACCTTTGAAGGCAATTCTGTCATTCAGTTTTCGACAGGTGAATTTTCGCTGCCGCACTGAGAATTATTGGAATCGTTTAAACGGCGTTTCCAGAGAATATTTTGATGTTAAACACTGCATTTTCTCTCCTGTTTTAACTCAGAAGATTGTCACGCGAACAATTTCGTAGGAAAAGAATAATTTAGCTCAGAATTCGACAAACCAGTAGAAGTGAATTTTAAGCAGCTTGGTGTTTGAAAAGTTAAGTGTCCAAAAACTCTTTCGAGAAAATTGCCTTGAGTCGCCTTGTTCTATTTGAATATGTGTCTGATTGCTGCTGGAAAGTAAAACAGGCTCCTCTCGGCCTCAAACGTTAATGAACCCATACAGATATGCTTTCAGGGCATAAAAGCGACTTTAAATTTGGCCAGCAGGTTTCCCGCGTAGAAATCGATTCTTCGCATCACATGATGATAGTTACCTGACCGCGGTTTTTTTTTTTTTTGCCAGCTTGTGCAACGAAAACAGAATGAAACTACTTTTTTCTCTAGCTTTCGCTTTTGCTTTCGCTTTCCAGTTTTAGGATTTTCATTACGACTGATATAAAGCTTCTGTAACTAAGACAGGCGGGCGCAGGGATATTATTTGAATTTGGATAGCGAGCAGAAAACTGAATTTTATATTGTTTACTTTCAAATGCAAATCAGCAGGATTGACCAAAAAAACCCCTCGCTTTCAACGCAACTAATTACGATTTTTTCATTTTCTTTTCAGTAGTTTTTTCTTAGCATGTATCTAAATAATTTCCTCTTTTTCCTCGTAGTTGCTCATTAACAATGCATTTTGACAAAGGCATCCCTTTAGGGCGGCCTGGGTGAACGAAGCTAAAACGAAAATTAATCGCTGTTTATGCCGGCTAGCGCAGTGTAGGCAAATATTGCTTTGAAACATTTTAAATACACAACTTTCTACAAAGATTAGCTAGGGATCGAGTAGGAAAAGATTACGTTTCTCTCCGAATTCAAGAGAATTTCCATTTGTAATTTCAGCTGCCATTTCTATGAGCAATCTGGTGGCTTCTCTTGGCGAGTGAGCCACAATGTATACAAATAAACGCCATTTTCTTTTTCCCTTCGCTAAATTTTCGGTTCAAGAACTGAGGTTAAACCGCTTATTAGGAAGACTATGTGATGACAAATCCGACCGGCTGAAAAGGAAACGTTCTCTGGAACCTTCTTGTAGGCAATGAGTTTTTTGAACTCAATCGTAAGAAATCATGAGACGTTAAAACAGCCTTACTAATCGTACAATCTCGAAAATTGCTTTCTTATTTGTAATAAACCACTGCTCAAACGACATCGGCTGGACATTTTAATGCAATCATATCGGTGTGTCTCTGCTAGAACTGAACTTACTGAATGCACAGCCGGCTTTCCTGAGCAAATTTGTGTAGATGTTATTAGTAATTATTTCCCCATCTTTTGTGTACACTGCGTTTGTGCGTATATTTGAACAGAATCTTGTCTCATAGCTGGGAAATAGGGCTATGATCTAATTACCACCACCACAAAGAAATCTTTCTCAAAAACAAACTGGATGACTTTTGTTGGCAAGCATGACAATAATTATTTCTTGTTTAACAGTGTTCCCATCTTGACTGTCGACTCTACACTTTACAACTTCTAAGTTATCTGTACAAAAACCAGTGATCTAAGGCTGCATCTCATTGGCTGAGTGTGCTATTGCGGGCCATAGTTTTGTTTGCTTCGTGTTATGAGATGGTCACGTTTGAGCAAATAAAACCAAAATGAAAAGTGATAATAGATTTAGAACTTCTAGAAAATTCGTTCTGAAAGGAGAGGAAAAGCATGGATTATCAAGAAACATGATTTTTAAGGCTTAAAATAGCTATTAGATAATTTCTACAATGACCTCTATTTGAAGAAAAGAAATTAAAAAATAAATAAACGTCAACATAATCCACACACACACACACGTACTTTGATCTTTCTTTTCTCTCTAATTCGTAGTAAAACTTTGGATAGACTGAGATCTTTATTTACTTTTAAAGCTGGCTTTTTTATGACACTAGGCACGTCTATGAAACCCGTTACCTTGACAACCATGAAAAGCTAATGTCATGAAGTGTGGCAATTGGTATTAAACAGTGTATAACATCTTAAAATTAGGATGATAGCGTTTTGGCAAAGATCGCAAAGAATTGTAAAAGAGCCTAATAATTAGGCCAACGTCATGAGGAACTTAAAGAAAGTCTCAATAAAATTTGTTTAAAAAAAAGATTGTATTTAAATCAAGAAACTTTAATTTGGAATATCGAGTGCATTTCTTTCGCTATTTGGCCATCCAATTGTCAGGCAAAATTTCAAGATCGCACGTGATTGCGCTTTCTGAAAGAATTGAAATGATCGGAGAGCACAAGGCTCTGGTTATGTCATATAAATACTCAGGGTTTATGTATATGGCGGGCCACATTACGGTCGAAACAGCCGTCCACGGCTGCAATTCTTGGTTTTCAGTTTGAGCTCTATCACGTGATGTCGTTGTCGCGATACGTTTTATACGTAGTAATCAGCCTTGCTTCGTTGTTATTCTGTTATGGAAGTCTGGTGAGTCAGTTAAATGTTCCGCGATATTTCATATCTATCAGTTAAAATGACAGCCCGGCTATTCCTTGGCTATCAGTAAATTTTTGCAGATTTCACCAAGCTATCAGATGAAAAAACGCGCCATGTTTAAGCTGTCGGTTAAAATTTTAGCCAACTCTCAGCTATCAGATGAGCCTCATCTAGATTCCTGGTAGCATCGTACGACATTGAAAACTCTTTATATGGACAGTCACTCCCTTTTATCGAGCCATTCTCCACAAGATAATTTTTCATATATTTCGCGTTTGTTTGTATGAGAAATCACAAAGTTAGCTCTGACGCTAGAGTAACCCTGGATGGAGACTCACTCGCTTTAAAGATAGTCATGGGGTCATAGTCATAGTCATCGTATAATATTGACGCCTCTGTATGGAAAGTCAGTCCCTTTTTATCCTATTCGCATATAAAGCAATGCAAGCATGCGCAGGAGGGCTCCTGGCATGCGTGAAACTCAAAGGGTAAATATTTTTTTGGTCAGCAGGAACAGTTTTCGTCCGATTCTGTTAATAATCCGATCAAAGCTTTCTCTTCTCTCGTAGCAACAGAATTGACACAATTTTTTTTTTTTTTTGTACAAAGTATAGTCAATTTAACCTTATTTTATTTAATTTTCCTGGATGAAGGGTGAGCGAGTCCTGGTTCTCACATGACGTCACCAAAATTCGAACTACAAAACTATTGATCTTCCTGAGATTTAACTTAAATGATGTATAAGAGCAGCTGAAAACTAATATTCATACAAATTTTCGCTCCGAATGGGTTCTTGGTTTTATGACACACTACGCTTAAATTTCTAAGCTTTTTCGTGACGCGGCATTTACATGACGGCCTAGAGAGCTGTAATGATGGTAAAAAAGTGACTTATTTCGGGGAACTTGGCTATCTGAACAGTTCATGTCTTAAAAAAGTATTATTTTAATGTTTTAGAGTTCCTCGAGGGATAAATTCACGCTTTTGTAGCAAAACTCAGTGTCAGATGTTTCTGTTGGTTTCCGGCCGCCATGTTGGTGCCCATACGGATGGGCACCAGCATGGCGTCTCCATACAAATCTCTATAAATTTGGAAAAAAAAATTTCTTCGCATATCTCGCATAAGAAAAATTGCTGTGACCAGAATTTTGGCGAGAGTCTTTGCATATTTACTTTCTTTCAGTTCTCAGATTCTGGACTTTATCTATTGACCGGTTTTAATTTTTATTTTGATCTATTTTGAATTGCGTGACACTGAAAACCAGCAATAGACATTATTCCCAAGATGCTTTCTCTCAAGTAGATCACTCCCGGTTTCGAAAATCCCAGGCTAGTCTGGAAATAGCCAATCCTGTGACGCAAAGTTTGCTCACGTGATTAGGCCTAGCGGCGTTGCATGTTTTTTCATCTTTCACGAGAACATCCACGTAATGCGCGTATTAAAAATATCCGGAGAAGAACTGATTGCAATGTCCAAAATGACTTGACAGGGATTGCGTTGGGTATAAGGTCTATATTCAGTCCAAATTAAAACTGCTATAGGCCAAACATCGACTTCATATGGACAATCTGTATTCCAATTTTCTCGGCATCAAAACTTAGAGAATCAGTTCCTCTTAGCTTAAGAACTTGCGATTTAATTCCTTTAAGAAACAGTAAAAGTAGCACCTCTTAAAAACTTAAAAAAATAGTTAATAATAGTCACTTAGAGCTATGTAATGAGTACATATTTTTCTGTGAGGAATTTTCAGTAATGTATTCTTCTGTAATGTAGTTTTGTTACCGTACCGCATTTAGTTGAACATGGTTGTAACCAGCTCGAAAGCCAATGGCTGCTTTGGTTGCCACCCACATATCTTTTTAATTTTTTCCTAACCATTTGTAACAAATATATATATTTTTCTTTAGCTGGTTTTCACATGACTTCACCAAATTCGAACTACAAAACTATTGATCTTCTTGAGATTTTACTTTAATGATGTATAAGAGCAGCCGAAAACTAATATTCATACAAATTTTCGCTCCGAATGGGTTCTTGGTTTTGTGATACACCACGCTTGAATTTCTAAGCTTTTGCGTGACGCGGCATAATACATGACGACCCAGAGAACTGTCATGATGGTTAAAAAAGGGATTTGTTTGGGGAACTTGGCTATCTGAACAGTTCATGTCTTAGAAAAAGTATTATTTTAATGTTTTAGAGTTCCTCGAGGGATAAATTCACGCTTTTGTAGCAAAGCTCATTGACAGATGTTTCTGTCGGTTTCCGGCCGCCATGTTGGTGCCCATACGGATAGGCACCAGCATGGCGTCTCCATACAAATCTCTATAAATTTTGGGAAAAAAGTTTCTCCCGCATAAAGTTGCTGTGACCAGAATTTTGGCGATAGTCTTTGCATATTTACCTTCTTTCATTTCCCAGATTCTGGACTTTATCTATTGAACGGTTTTGATTTTTATTTTGATCTATTTTGAATTGCGTGACACTGAAAACCAGCAATACATTTATAATATTAACTATGTTAACTCTGTAAATAGTGCAAATATAAAAAGTTGAAGTTAAAGTTATGGGGGATTAAGCCTTATGGCCTTCGTTCTTTCTTGCTATTCATTATTAGGTCCTGTGTACAGCGCGGGCTCCAATTTTATTATCAATACAACGGCAGCAACGATACATGAGATTGACAATAGTCCAAAAAGTACTGGAATAATAGAAAACAGAACGTTCCACGGTCCAAATAACGGTACATGGAGTTACTCAGTGGCATCCTTTAATCTGACCGATTCGGTTGCTGTTGGCATCTTTTCGTCCGCAAGCAACGTATCTATATGTGGTGCGCATGCGCTCTCTGTGACTGTGCAAGGCAACTTTACAATAGGCACGGAGCTTGACGTGAGCGGACAAGAAGTCAATTTCACCTCACGCGATAAACCGCTGTTTTGGCTTGGTGGATTTGTACGTGTCAACAAGTCTTGTTGTACACTAGGTAAGCAAACAGTCCTATAAAATGCTTTTACTCTAAAGAAACTGTTCGGTGCAATGAGTGGGCGGGTGAAACATAAAGTGGACAAAGACAAATGAACCACAAGAGTGCAATATTCCGAATTGCTTTTTACCTCCTGTTGAGAACGAGACCCACAGTATTGTAATCCCAACCGTTCATACGAGAATGAGTTTTACTTTCAAGACAATGAACGCACAAAAAAACTCATTTCCTTAAGTAAGGTTGTGCACTCAGACTTGTTTTGGAACAGAGAAAAGTGCAGCTCCTTTCACGTCATTTGCATCATTGTTGTCCAACATGGATGCGACGCAATGTCGGGAAGAACTAAGAAAAGCTAACTGTTTACGTTTCTCGCAATAACCTCCTTTCGCAACAAAATTAAACATTTTCGATTTAACGTTTGAAATGTCGGCTTATAAAATCTGCTTCAACAGCTAGTTTTCTCCGTCAACTTAAGTTGCTTTAATATTCAGGTTATATAATGAAAGTAAACATTTAGCCAGTTATAAAGACATTAATACACTTAAAGCTACACTACATATTTTAGAATGCAAGCTTTATTTCGCTGTCTGCTTTTGACTCGTGCTACTTTTCAATCTATTTTATTTAAATGTATTTTCCGTCTAGTACTATTATCACTACAGTTAATTTGAAAGAAGTTTGGATAAGTTTGAACTCATACACAAGAGTACAGTATACCGTTAGAAATTTTAATCGAGCATAAGTGGAAAATTTGGCTTGTGGTAGGAAGCTTGAAAATAACTATGTTCTGTTAAAAACTTCAAGACCAAAAGCTAGTTTCTAAGCTCTGCCTCTGTTTATAATAGGAGCGGGGCCTGGTGGTGCTTTCAGCTATCATGGAGGAGGCCATGGTGGAAGAGGAGGTGGTTTTTATCAAGATAGGAACACCAGTAGATTCTTTGGGTGGTCGTACTATGACACGTCTTACTTGCTCGGTGGAAGTACAGGTGAGATAGGGTGAAGGGTTACATCGGCCATAATACAGTTTTACATCTACTTCATATTAAAAAACACTGACATGTTGCATTAAACGAGGTTTAGGAAACAGAAAACGTTGCCTTCTGGGGAGAGCGGTTGGCAATCGGTCCTATTGTTTCTATCGAGTCTTACTAGAATTCTAGACTGTTGTATACTAATGCAAATGTTCCAATCTGATTGGCTGAGCTACTCGTACACTATCAGCAATTATAGTACACCACTAAATTTTCACCGATTCTTATTGGCTTAAATTGATCACTTGACGCCCTTAGTAGATTTCTACTTGAACACTAATGCAAATGTTGCAATCTGATTGGCTAAGCCATTGCACACTATCAGCCATTAGTGTGCAGTGGCTTGGTGTGGTCGACAAAATTGCAACGTTTCCTCGTTTCTCCAAAGTTTTGAAAGAATGTTGTGTAACAAATGGACAGTAAAATACCTGAGAAGACTAAAAGAAGAATATTCGCGGTTTCTTGAGATAAAAAAAATAGAACTTTTTTGAAAGAAACTGATAAGCGCGCGTGCACAACTGCAAATGTCAAATTGACAATTCAGTCCTCGCGAATTTTCTGAAGCGTAAAGTTTAATACCAAGACTAGAAATAATTGGAATTGTTATTTAAAGCAAATTTCAGTAAGAATTCTACTAAAACAATTAGATTATTCCCTCTCGATTTCTATGAGTGATAGTTGATTCGGCCTTTGGCCTCATCAATTATCACCTCATAGGAATCTCGAGCTCATAATCTAATTGTTAGACACGGAGCGATCCCATAAAAGGCAAGGACACGCCACTTTTGAAGCACTTTGTTGGCTTTTTTGTGCAATGGTGGTAACCGAAATAACGGTCGCATAACAGAGAAGTCGTGGAGAAAGAGCGTTTTTTCGCTAAAACAACGGAGTCATGTACGTAGAATAATATAAGGTAAATAGTAAAAATACAGTGAAAATAAAACTTATATTAAGAGGGGAGTGAATAGGTTTTCGGATCGACGAATTTGGCCTTAAAAAGCGCACGGATTGTGGATTTTTGCGGTAAATCGAGCGGATTCGCGGATTTTGAAAACACAGTGGATCGTGGATCAGCTGTAAATTTTGGCGCGGATTCCGGATTGTGCCTGTCTTGATGTTCCCAAACGAAATTTGGATCACAGATCTTTCTTCAGCCTTGGTCAGTATGCTAATGAGTTCATCTACATTATTTCTTTTTTCGAACGAAGCTCATTAAATTCAGGTGTGAGACTGTTATTGGAATTGCACTGTGTTATAGTCATCAAGCATGCGGCCTTCTTAACTATTTGTGCGAAATTAACAAGGGCATTCACATTTACCAGTTTGCCTTTGAAGTTTTATACTTCTGTTTCCGGATGTTGTTGTGGTTTCGGATTTGAACAAAAATTTTGGCGGATCGACGGATTTGGCGCAAAAAGGCACGGATCAGCGGATTTGGATACCCCTATTCACCTCCCTCTATTAAGAATGGCTGACTGTTAGGATCGAGAAACGCCGGTCAACGTCCCATTTGACAAATCGCTCATATTTTGCCCAAAGATACCCTTAGGTGACCTAATTCTAAAAATCATATTTAGAGGTTCTAGCGAATTTTATTTTTCAGAAATTCGCGAAAATTTGAAAGCGCGGTCAAAGTGCGGTTTTTCGTGTAATAAAATGACCGAAATAAGGTGCGAGGACGAAGCGCTGCTTAAGTCTTAAAATAAACTCGATTGACTTCAAACTTCACACAAATGTGGAAAAACCACTCTAATTTATTCCTCGCTTTAAACTAATCTCAGATATGTTGATATAGTGGTTTTCCCGGAAATTTCGGATATCTGTATGCCGTGGAAGATTAAGTGGTCTCCAGCTCTTAACGCCAACACTGAAACACTAGATGATTCTCGAAGTATCACAGGGGTCACTAAGCTAAATAATTTTGAGTGTAGCTCCGCTCAGTCAATTAACCGTTGGCGCGCATATTACATTGACCGTGGACAGGTAGAAAAACAGTTAAACCGGAAAAGCCTGTTGCACATTGTAATTTAGCGTTGTCCAACATGCAGTCGGTCTGGTTGTAATGTTAATCGTATTTGAGAGAATCTCAAGTTTTCTTTCGACACATACTGGGGTGACATACTGCTAGATGGGCGTGGCCGGGAGCCAAGAGTCAAGTCAGTAGCTAGAGTCTATATCTAGCTTAGTGACCCCTGTGATAATTCGAGAATGATCTAGTGTTTCAGTGTTGGCGTTAAGAGCTGGAGACCACTTAATCTTCCACGGCATACAGATATCCGAAATTTCCAGGAATACCCTCTCCCCCCTCCCCGACTGTAGCTACAACTAAGAGCCATTCAAAAACAAGAAATAATTGTTCCTCGATAGGACAGCTTTAACAAGCGCATTTCAATCTACTGTCACTACTTTAAACTTGTAGTCGGTTTATGTAAATTGCGAAATGCTGAACATTTGCGCAAGAGCAGTGAAAGCGTGACTGGGCTGCTCGTACGGTTGTGTGACAACTCTTACTGAGTCTCGAATATCAGCCACGCAGCATGGTTGCCGATATAATAAATACAGATTCATGAGGCCCCTGATTCTTACAGCAGAAAGCTTGGGCTCTTTAAGGCAATGCGGAGTGGTATCGAGGGGGAATCGACGGCTTTTAAGTATGTTTTCTGTAACATTTTCGGGTTAAATTAGTCGTATTATTATTTTGTTTATTTGTTTCGGGTTCGACCCTTTCACATCTTGTTTCCAATTTATGTAGGCGAAATTTATTTGGAACTTGCCACTACACTTTTAAACTTACACTTTTGATGACCTCGGTTTGATTCTGTTGTTGCACCGGTAATACATTGCCGGATTAACCTCTCGACTTTTTGAACTTGAACGGAGATCGGCTGTTTACCAAATTAGAATAAGGGCGCGATTTTGATTTGCTTCAAGATATTTCAACCCGATTAATTTACAGTCCTTTAACGTCCTTGATGCTAAAAAGCATTCCAAGTTGACCCATTATTGTGTCTTAACGAACTTAAAGCGTTTTGGTGAATCGAAAACATTAAGGTTCCAGGAAATCTCTTGCGTTTGTTATGACAACCATTCACGTGTTGTTAACATTAAGGAAATACACGCGATGACAAACTAGACATGACGGCGGACACGAAATTAAACAAAGTTGACGCGCATGGTTCGAAAACGTCTGAAAACAGTTTTTATGCAGTGGACATTATGTTTCTACTGATAGCAGTGAATTGACGGGATTCTAATTAATAATAGCCTTTTACTTTCGCCATTGAAATTGATTTGTCTCTGGTTCGTGCATAATTATTGTGTTATTTGCGCCCAACACATTGACATAGATTTTCGTTTTTCACAAAGGGAAATACTACGAGTTCGAGCATGAAACTTGGCATGGTATATCTTTAATAATGATACTTTAAGGCTGTAAAGTAAAATAATCGGAAAGTGAGGTACCAGATGCATTTTTATGCTGTTAAATAGACCTATATTTTGCCGTTATTTTTCACACGCTTCATAGCTGTTTTTAAAATGGTTCGGAAAACCACTATATCAACATATCTGAGATTAGTATAAAGCGAGGAATAAATTAGAGTGGTTGTTCCACATTTGTGTGAAGTTTGAAGTCAAATGAGTTTATTTTAAGACTTAAGCAGCGCTTCGTCCTCGCACCTTATTTCGGTCATTTCATTACACGAAAAACCGCACTTTGACCGCGCTTTCAAATTTTCGCGAATTTCTGAAAAATAAAATTCGCTGGAACCTTTAAATATGATTTTTAGAATTAGGTCACCTAAGGGTATCTTTGGGCAAAATATGAGCGATTTGTCAAACGGGACGTTGACCGGCGTTTCTCGATCCTAACAGTCAGCCATTCTTAACACTTTAGAAGATGCCTTTGGAAGAACAAAAACGATGAATGATCTTCGTCACTTTAATAATTTCAAGGAACATTCAAATTTCGTCGCTAATAACTAAAATAACAAACCTGATGTCTGCGATCAACGAGCCATCTGTTTCCATTTATCTCAGCATGCCGAGAACGAAACCAAATCTCCTAAGAGGTGATTTTGATTAGCCTGTGAACACAGACGGATTTTGGTGGGGTATTTAAAATTATTTAGATTTATGAGGGTAATGATGGTGCAAACAAAATGCAAACTGAACAACGCTGAGGTATTCCTCAGGTGTTCTATATTTAGAGCAAAGAAATTTGAAACAAAAAGTACCACGAAGAAACAAGAGAACTTGAAAAATGGCAAAGTGAGATTTTGCCTGATTGCGCGCGTTCGTAAAAGGTCGACTGAATATTAGCAGGAAGAATACAACAGCAGCCAATGTTCACCTCAGCGAATCTCTTCCAGATAACTCTGGTCGAAGACTAACCATATGATCGTAGATATAATATATTACTTTCGCAGTCTGCTTATATCTTTTTTTTTTTTTACGAGTTTTAGTTTCCAAACTTATTTCGTAACCGCATTAATCCTCGAAGGAGCAAAGACAGTCTGGCATCAAAAGAACTAGACACGGCATTTTATAAATTTGAGTGAACAGCTCGAATTCATACGATAGGCTTTCGCAAGTGGAGGAACAAAATTATGAAGTTGAAATTAAAAAGTCGATTTTCTTTGCAAACTCTTCTCCTGAAGCTATCGTTCATTTAGTTCAAAAGGCATTGTTTACTTGTAAAATAAATTATAATAAAGTTTCCATATAACGCGCGCTCTGATTGGCTGAAACAGCGTGCTTTATCAGAGAACAGAGCACGGGTTGATGACGGTAAGTTGGCTTTCAAATTTTTGCTTCGGAATTTTGACAAATTTAACCCAAATTAAACATCCCCTGTGACTCAGACAAACGCAATGGAAACGAGCTGTTTGTCTGCAGTAAATATGGCTCACAGAGACCATTGTTAGCAACAGTAGTGTTAAAACTGTACTAAAATAACAAGTTTTGCTAGATTCCCGCCGACAAAACACGGAGTAGCGAAATAGACAAATTCTCAACCTAAACAGTGCTTCGATAAAAGACATTATATTTGTTACGAAAGCAGAAATTATACTTAAGAAGTAAAACAACGACAGAAAACAACAATTGAACTGTCTCTGTTTATGATGAGAAGGTTTATTTTTGTAAAAATGCTCAACTGCTCAAACAACATTTACATGCAGTGTAGTAACGCTCGTTCTCCGGTCATCTCAGTGAAGTGAACCGACGAGTGGTCAGTGCAAAGCTTGCTCTGATATTCTCTTCTGTGCTCGGAGTAGAACCAGTTGAGCGGTTTAGTCTTTCTAACTTCTACGCTAGTTCGGGCAATCTTGCTGCATGCGGCTACAAGCCGTAAATAACTGTATAGCTCCTTTCAAATTCAACTCGGCTTTCATCCGCAAGCTTTGAGCTCCTCGTTTGGTAATTTCCACTGGAAAAGTGCATGTTTTCATGGATCACAATACGGCCGGATTCCTCTGGACTGTAGACTTTTACCTGCCTATCGATCCGTCTTTAAAAATTAACTAAAAAGCGAACTTTGAAGGCATCGTTCATCTCTCGAAAGCTGCTCGAACTACTCGAAACTGAAAGCAGAGCTGAAGTCCAGTTTGTGATTGACAGCTGTCGCTTCGTTAGCCAATCAAATTATTTGAACAATTCTAACAAAGATTGTGATTGGCTTATTTTAGCGTGTTTTATCAGAGAACAGTGCACGGCTGACGTCACTTTTACTCGTTTGGAAAATAAAGTTTGGTTTGAAAATTCAGCCGAATGCGTGGGGAAATTATCGGATTCTTTATCCCAAAACAAATAAAGAAGCCTCGACTGTGCTCTGCTCTGTTGTAAAGCACTTAGGAAGCGGTAGAGCACTCAAGAAGTAGGGAAAACCACTCGACAACGTCTCGTGTTTTCCCCTACACTTCTTTCCTGCTCTACCGCTTCCTGCGTGCTTTACAACAGAACAGAGCACAGTCGAGGCTTTTTTATTTGTTAAACAGAAATTACACCCGTATGTTCGCTCTCCAGAATTTTGTGGCAACGCGTTAAAATTAGACCTGAGTGAATAAGCCAATCAAATGGGAGCATTGGTCGTCCGTTGGGATTTGTGATTGACAGGCTTAACACCTCAGCCTCGTTATATAGGATCGCTCCGTGTTTAAATAGTGCCGGTCCCAAGAAAATACCCGGATGGATAATACTCGTCCGTGAAAATATTTCTGTAAACAAGCGGTTCATTAAATTTGGCTTTCACGACTTCAATTCATCTAAAAAAGTTGAAAATAATTCAGTATGATTTTTGAACTGGCTCGCGGAAGAAAATGTAGTGGTGAACAACAAAGACAGTAGAGAGTTTATGTCAGTCGGAACTATCGGTCTGATAGTTACCCCTTGAAAATTTGATGTTCATAAGGCTAGCATATTTGACCTCGAAGCTTCACTTCTCGGGCAAATATTTGTTTTAAGAACATCAGATTTCCGCAGGGCAACTATCAGCCGATGGTTCCTCGACAGAAACACTCTATTGTTTAAGTAGTGTGCATTGGCTGGAAGTCTTCATAATGGTAACGTTTTCACATTTCTCCAAACGTTTCGACGAGGATTAACGAATGCCGCTGGACACTTCACTTCCTAAGAACACTCAAGAAAGTTGTGCCCGTCATGCGACTTAAAAAGAATCTCAGAATTTTTCGGTGAACTGATGAGCGCGTGCAAACTGCTGCAAGTTTAATTTCAAACGACATTTCGTTCCGTGCCCAAAATTAGGGAGTAACCAGGACGGCGACGCCGAGGACAACGTCGATTAAAAAATGACTTTATATTTTACCTACGAATCTCGCGATACTCTAAAGTCATTTACTTTGTTTATCAGTGACAAAACTTTCACACAACTGAATCTGAGACACAGCGATAGACTTGAAATAAAATTTAAAAAAAATAGCCGTCGTGGTTCACGTTCTCCAGACAACGCAGAATTTGGTCATTTCACGTTGTTGTTTTGCCGAGGACGGTAAAGAAATGTACCAAGAATTATAACGCACGTGCACAGCCATTGTTCTCCTAATTAAATCTTTTGTTTAACGACGTTCCCGTTGCCATTGCCGTCGTGGTTTTCTAAACTCCCTAATAGCGAAAGCGCGAAGCATAGAAATCGAGAGCATACATTATAACTGTTTATTATATATTTTTTTTTTTCACAGGAACAGTTTTGTTCAGCAGCAAATCTGGCTCTGGTGGTGGAGCTATTGAATTAGTCGCTGAAAACGGAATCCTGACCGTTGGTAGGAGTTTCAGAATTTTAATTTTCGATTCCAAAACAGTATTTTTTTTAAATTTGTGAGCTTACAGCAGGAAATTAAATTAAATTAAATTAAATTAAAAGAAACCCAAATTAAACGTGTAATTTAAGGTGGCTCTATTTAGTTTTAGGATTGCACGCGCGCATGGGACGAAAGCTCAAGTAATCTGCGCGCGCTGAAAGGAAAACGTAAGTGTTTTTCGATTTTTATGACGTCAACATACGCACAAAGAGCAAAACTGACAGTGAATTTCCTCGCGCTTCCTTCGGTAATTTTTTTTTTAAATTTGGTCGGTTGTAACCACATACAATTCCTATAAAATACCCTATTTTTGTTAAAATCTGTCAGAACTAATCTAATATATTTAGAAGAATGACAAATTACAGGATATTGGAAAAACCGTCTGAACAACCTTGACTATTTACCAATTCAAAATGTCAGGCAATATCATTTCCATGATGTGGCAAAGTATGAAACAATTTCACCGAAGGAAAGTATAAATATTAAGGAGTTTAGGCCAAAATGAGGAATATATCTCCCTGTCATTAGATGAGATGTTGCCATGGTAACGGCCTTAATCCGAAAATTGACAACGAAAAAGTTAGCCTTATTTTAACAGTACCCATACTGGTAAATCTCTACAGGGAAAACTTTAAGAGAAGTCAACTAAGTTTCCTTTTCTAACTCGCGCTCTATAGGGAGGGTGTTCGTAAATACTCTAGGGAGCCACTTTAAGCCCAAATTTTACGATAACTGCCGAAATTCTCGCTCGCTCATTGGCTAATTTTTATTGTCAATAAGCGGACAGACACATGAATTTATAATTTATGCGATGCGTCAACGAGCGAGAGCGGGACAATTTGACAATTTGTTATCGTAAAAAACAAATTGACGTCAGTTTTTCATGCGTCTGTCCTGTTATTGACAATGACTCGTCATAACATTGTCAAAGTAGTCGCCTAGTGGATCCGCAGCTACTTTGACAATGTTAGGACGAAATTCCAGATCAATAACAGGACAGACGCATGAAAAACTGACGTCAATTTGTTAAATCGACCATCTGTTCCTCCGACAAGCAAGGTAATCTGTTAGCCGCTTTGCTTTAACCAGCACTCCACGTGCTGGACCTAGTCTTGGTTTGCCTTTCCTCTCAGGTTTCGTCCACACTCCGCCCGACGAATTTGAAAACGGAAGTTTCACTGTGAGGACGTCGCATCAAATGTTTTCCGTCCACACCACGCCGGAGGAATTTAAAAACGCAACAATCAGCGGTCATTTTGGATTTGTGTTTGAGGAAAACTCGGTCAGGGAAATCACGTGATTATCGTGACGTCATCGTTTTGGAAAAGCTCCGTTTTCAAAATGTTTTCCGTCCACACTAAAACACAGAGTCAGCGTTTTCAAATTTCTCCGGTTTGAAGAGCGTTTCGAAAAGCTCTGTGTTGGTGACGTATTAGTGTGGACGGTAGACCTAACCGTAGAAATAAAGCTGCGTTTTCAAATTCCTCCGGTGTAGTGGGGACGCTGCCTCATTTGTGCAAATAAATGGCGTCAAAGATCACTCGTTGTTTAGGAAAAGCTGTGTGCGCATAACCAGCCGAACTATTAAAAATACTTGGCTACCTGAGCGGCGTAAAATGTCCGGCAATTGATGTACAACAACAACAATGATTAATTGACACTCCCCTGATGGTGCTTTACAGTGACAATACAAGAGAGCTAAACTAATTGAGTTAAAAGAAGTGGTTTTATAATTCAATTAAAAGGGAAAGAATGCGATAAATATTGACAATAATCAAACAACATACAACGATTCATTATACAACAAATACTAAAATGTAGTGACATACCATCATGACATGCTATTTAAATGACGTGACGTGTTATGTATGCTGTGACGTGACGTGCTATGTACCGGTTCTTTACTGACCTCAGCCCTGAAAGTACTTTAGTTCGTTTTTGATGAAACCGGTTCACACTCGAGCAATGAACTCAAAACTAGCATTGGCATATGGAGGGGTTTAGGGCGAAATTTCCTGTTGAAAAGGTTTACTTCTATTCCAGATGCTCCAATTAAAGCAGACGGTTACTCAAGTAGTAACACAAGTGACGATCACTGTGCAGGAGGTAGTTCAGGTGGACTGATAAGACTACAAGGAAATAAGGTGAGATATACTGAGAGAAAATGAGGTGATATATACTGTATACAAATCAAGAGAACAGGAACTAAACTAGAGTGAGACCCTTGTGACCCAACAGAATCTAAAGTGAGTTATATTTAGATCCGTTAACATTGTCTTGAGATCAGTTTCAGTTTGGCCTGAAGTACTGGGATGTAGAAACGACATTTACAAAACATAAGCTGCTTTAGAGCATTGTCCGATACAAAACTATGGAGCGTTAAATGTAACTCGTAGATGTCTCTCGGGTGTTTTTCGCGTCATCTTTTGTTTGAGAATATTGAAAATTGTACTGTTTTCTCTTTAGTTAGCCACATTGAGGCCCATTAATTTTAGGCCGGGTCTCACATAGGTGAAGGGAAGGGGTCGTTTTATTAGAGGCGTGGTGGTGTGGAGGTGAAATAGGAAGATTCAGTGGAGCTTATTCAAGTAAGCCTCTGGAAATTGCGCTGTCATTATATGATTAATTACAAACTCAAAATCAAACGCTTATTACAATTGACATAAAAACTGTTGTGGGATGAGCTGGAAACTGGAAAAGCAGAAATTTGTTAGACGGAGAAATGGGGTAAATGGAGAGTAATTGCAAATTTCTATGTACCTTCGTTTGTTTAGGTGATCATAGGAAGTAACGGACGATTATCGGCAGCTGGTGGGGACAGCGGTTACAGTTTGAATCATTCTCATTACTGTGGGGGTGGAGGAGGGGGTGGAGTTATCCAAGTGTTTTCGCTCACTGATAATACAAACTATATAGCCAACAGTACAATCAGTACGCGGCCTGGACTCGGAATACAGGATGGCGAGGAAGGGTTGGAGCAAGTCGCTGGTGAGTATAATTGATATCGGATTGTGAATTCTACTAAGATGATAATAATGATAATGATAATGATAATGATAATGATAATGATAATGATAATGATAATGACAATGATAATGATGATATACTAATACTAATGATAATAATAATCATCATCATCTTATTACTTGTATAGCGCAAAATTCATTAAAATATATGATCTGATGCGCGTTACAAAAATCTGAAACAAATTAAATCTAAGAAAAATACGCTTGCTTAAAAAGGTGTGCTTTCAGTTCTCTCTTAAAAGTATTAATATTGTCCACTGCCCTGGGGCTAGGTGGCAAAGTATTCTACAGAGCTGGTGCGGCCACAGAGAAAGCTCTGTCACTGGTTGTTTTCGCAGATTTTATTGCAGGCCGAGCTAACATATCGGTATCATTAGATCGTCAATCGTATATTAGATGTTCTTTAAGAGATAACAGATCTCTGAGATAAACTGGCGCTAGGTGGTGTATAGCCTTAAAAGTCATTAATAATCCTAAATTTAACGGGCAGCCAATGAAGATCTATCATCACAGGTGTGATTCAGTTGCGAATAGCGTGGGGTGTTTGCCAGTAGCCTGGCGGCGGCGTTTTGAACGCGTTGTAACTTACGAATATGGATGGCTGGTAAACCATATAATATGGCATTACAGTAGTCAACCCTGCTAATAACTAGAGCTTGTACTAAAGTCTTTGCACAAGGGAAGCTACTTTCTAATACGCCTGATATTATATAATGAGTAAAAAGCTGATTGACATGTCTTATTTATACGGTTGTCAAAATGGCTAAGGGTGTAACGGTAAATTCCGCGCTGCCTTTATCTTGATTTCTATAATATTTGAAGTGTCTCTGGATTACGTACTAATGCATCGCTAGTGATTAACCACCGATAGAATTGTAAACTCTGTTGAAGAAGACGCTCTGAAGGAAAAGCGTATCACTCCACCACTGGATCGCGGTGCGCGCTCATGAATGATATTTCGTGCGTGCGAGTTCAAAGCGCACGCATGATCACGAGGAGAGCGTCCTTCCTCGCGCGTAGCTCGCACGTCTCTCCTTCCTAGGCTTGCCTTTGTTGTCGCTGCACCCATCCCCAACAATTCAGCATGCCTTTCAGTATAAAGTCTAGAGGAATGCATCCCTCCTCAGAAATTCACCGCGCTTCCTTCAAAAATGCGAACCGACGTCTGTAATGAAGTTTTAAACACTAAACATCGCGGCTGGGTAAGGCTTTCTTAAACACTGAATCTAGAACCTGGGTCGAGATTACAGAAATTCAGTATAATGTGTCTATCTTTTTATAGAAGGCTGTTCGGAAACCGAAGCGGTCAAGTGAAGGCTGGTGTAACATCTGATTAATTAAAATCAACTGAATGGAAACGTGAGCCACCACCGAGGAGTCGCATTCGGTGTAGCCTGCGTAGCTGGTGGTTTAGTTAGTTGGTTGGGGTAGAGAACCTAAAAGAGCATGATCCGTCAACTTGCTCGATCGCGGACTCTACCCCAGCTAAACCGCCAGCTACACTTTTTACCCCGAAATTAAAACCGCCCAGATTATCAAAACACCTTCTTTGTGAAATAATTCGATAACATCAACGCGACTGGGAACCGATAATTAAACAAGTAACATTGGCTTTTCCGCCAATTTTCTTAAATACTCTTTCTTGCTACTTGAAAACAGAAATATAAAACAATAACACAAACAAGTATGTTCAGTGAATATTCGTTTAGTCGGGATCGATTAACCACAGGTTGTTTAATTATTTTGGACAATTACTGGTGTAATATTAGCCACCGATATATTAACTATCAATTGATAAGCGCGCCACTTTTTCGCGCGGCATTTCGATCGAGTGTTCCGCGCAGTGCAGTCATCATTCCGTTTCAAGTGTACAACACACGTCGACTTGACTGAATTAAAAATTGGTAGGTTTTGAACGAAGAAGATTTGGCTCAACGTTTCGAAATTACAGAGATAACGCTTTATTTCGCATCTTTCCGAAGGAGTTTAACAGGAATCGTCTTTTCGAATTCAAGTGCTGTTGACATGAACCTGACCAGAGACAAATGTATTGAGCCGAAAATGCGACTTTTTGGTTGCCTCAACCCGTGGGCCGTGGACCGTGGATATTCAATAAGTCGAAGCGAATTATTCGACCAAAGCTACTTGGCCAGCGACTCTATCCTGCGCAATCACTGTCCGAGGACGAAATGGCGCAAGTTCAAGTTGTGCTGACATTAGGTCAAGAATGAAGCCAAGAAGAACGTCAGCGAAGTATAGGGCCTTCTGATTGTCGAAAATCCCATATTCAGGAAGCCATTGTGGGCAGAATGTACCAGAGAGTAACAATCTAATGGCCAGGCCACCATATTAATTTTGTAACAATCGTGGGTAGAAGACACCTGAGGTTACAATCTAACAGTCACGCCATATTAACTTTGTAACAATCGTGGGTAGAAGATACCCGAGGTTACAATCTAATAGTCACGCCATCATGTTAACTCATATTGTTACTCTCTGGTACATTCTGCCCACAATGGCTGCCTGGATATGGGATTTTGGATACCCAGAAGGCTCTGCAGCCCGCTAACGTTCTTCTTGGCTCCATTTTGACCTCATGTCAACATAACTTGAACTCGTCATTTCGTCGTAGAACAGTGATCGCGCAGGGTATAATCGTTGGCCGGTAGCTGGAATAATTCGCTTTGACTTATTAACTTTCGCGCAGGGGAGAAACGCTGGCGATTGATCTCAGAAGGTACCCAGAAAGGTAGATACTTTTCATTTGCTGGGAATGTAACGGTGTTTAATGTGCAGATAACCAGAGCATAAAAAATTGTTTTCCGAAAACAAAGCGGGCAAAAACAAAGAATGTTAGTGGAAAACAAGAGTGGCACGTGATTCGTTGTGGCATGCGTTGATGATACACAATTAATGATCTGAAAACGGACAGTGCTGTTATGGAGAAACGAGGGAAAAGTGTCGCATTTATTTCAAGCAAAAAATCCCGGTCCTGAATCTGCGCATTTAAAACACTCTACAAAGGCGGCTACTCAGTTTGGGCTGGAATCCGGAAAACCATCTGCGAAAAGCAATATAGTCTCCAGCATTTCTTGCCCAAAAGGTACAGGGAATGTTGTTTGTGAACATCGTCGTGGTAAAAAGGGCTTTGAAAAATTCGCCCGACGAGCGACTGGCCATTAAAGAAATTCCGCGTATTCTATTGTCGATTGTCAGGGACGAAAGCAATTAGCCATTGTTTTCGGCAGCCCTTTACTTCCTGTAGAGTTTGTACTCATATATCTAAAGAATGCGAAGACATTGTTGTGTTTATAAACCGCTAAGAGTGCAGTGGACCTATAAAAAATTAGTGTTTTGTACATTCTAGTGTTTGATCTTTTACGTTTTATCCAACATCAAGCACTATCTGAGCTACCGAAAATTCACTGAGCTTTGTGACCTGATGGAGAGATGCGAAGACAGTTTGCTTCACTGTAAAAGCACTAAACATTAACTACTAGTTCCGGTTTCTCGCTATGAAGATAACTAGTTGGGAAATTGTAAGATAAATTCTTTAGACTTGGGTTGCTGTTGCAATGATTATTTGCAGCGCTCTTCTTTTTAAGCGCCGCTTTCCGGAAAGATGTTAGACCTTCGCGTCACATAGTTTGCGTTCCCGCGAAAAATTACCGCCAGCTTTATTAGCAACCAGAAATTATTTTCTTCTTGAATTGTAATCGTCTGTCGACGTGGGGAAGGAGAAGCTAAACTTACTTTTCCTCCCCCGCAATGAGTTGTAATCCTCAATGTCACCTACAATGTAATTAAAATAACACCTCAGCCCTTCTCTTGATCTGCAAGGTGCCAAGTAGACTTTCTAAAAGTCCTTTCCAATAATTCTTCCCTGGCCTGTTGGTTTCGCCGTTGGAAAGGACTTTTCCCACTTGCAGCGCGCCAATTTTACGTAAATACACATTAAACAATAAACAAACAAGTACTGACTATACGTCATGACGTCGCGCGCGATCAACGACACAACTCGCAGAGCAAATGTATGCTGAGTTCAAAAATCTTTTTCATTTAGCGTTTGTTCTGGGATATATTTAAGGATATGAATTTTATGGAAGCAATTGAATATGGTCTATCCAACTTAATTGCAAGACTTTGAAAGAAGGACAGAGAAAAGCAGTGGAAGGCTATTTATCCGACCAATACGTGTTTGTTTTACGCACGGACGCGATCTGAGCTCTTGCGTGATCCGGATCGTTTGAGAGAATTAATTAAGTTTGGACCTTTCGAAGAAGAACAGAGCCGTTCTTGCAGTTTGTGTAATTGTTGCACTTTTAGTTGCTTTAATAAATGACCAAGTTTCTTCTCTACAAAGAAAGGGCATCGCAGCAACTTTGCCTCGGCCGTTTAACGGTGTTGAAAGCAGTCGTCAGGGGCACCCAACGACCGTTTTCTCTCAAATGCTTTTAAACGCTGTTTTAGGCTATCTGGAGTACTTTTAAAGCTCTGCAGGTTAATTTTAGCTTGCGCTAAAAAATTTTTATCTGTTCGGTTATTCTAGGGGAACTTGGGTATTGTCGAATTTATTAGGGCTTTTTTGTCCATTCCCCGAAAACCTTAGGTCTTATCGCCTTTCCGAAAATGATAGCTGACCTTTTTTCGGTACCCAAAACAACATTTTTTTACGATCCGAAAACAACAGACATTAAATTTCTCATATCACGAAAGTTCAAGGAGGCAATTCTCTTCAGAAAATCAGAGGCGATTAAAGGACTTCCGAACAGATAATTTACCGAAACCATTCGTTGGGTGCCCCTGAGTCGTCGATCGATAAAGGACATTTTGGGAACAGCGCTTTTTCTCTGCCGTTCGTTGCGACTTCGATTCTCAATGTTATTTAATCAAGAGAGCTTTACAGAATTAAAGTTCTCCCGACTTATTTCGCCTTCTTTAGTTAATTCAGATTCTTGTCGCTACAAGCTAGATCTACATAAGTTTATAGCATTTGTCAGGCAGCTCTCTGTTCGATAGCTGGTTAATCTAGACTAAAATAATTCTCGATCGGTTTAAACACGGTTTTGTCTTTTCAGGAGTTATTACTCAGTGGGACAGCTTTTGCCGTTTGTCAGTTGCTGACTACATACTGCGCTGTACACAAATAAATTTATTTGAGTCAGGGAACAGTACTCGTACACTCGTAAACGTTTTGATGAAAATCATTTTCTCCTTTCGGGACGATCGCGCGCGGAGCACATGAAAAGTGAGAAATGTCAATCATGTTTTTCGCGCCAAAAATTTACGCTCTGATTCACATTCGCGCAAGTGAAATAAGTCGACCACTCGCGACTTACGTCGCTCGCGCTCACCCTCGCGACTTCGTCGCTCAAAGATTACCCTCTCGCTACTCGAGGAAGATAAATAAGTCAAGGATTAAGAATAGGTCGACTTGTGTGAAGTCTAGGTGCCAAGCAACGACGTCAAGTTACTTATGCAAATGAGCTACGGGCGCATTCAATGCGCCCGTAGCTTATCTTTTACCAGGAACTTATTCTATTATTAAGTGAAGGTGAACGAAATACCCCGTATCCTTCACGTGCACAGTAAAAGCCAAATATTTTTCTCCCCGATAATCCATTTTTAGTGATTACTGGAGGTAAATGCCTACATGCTAAACTAGGAAGCATTTCGTCTTGTTATGCTTCTGGGGTGGCTAAATTAGCGGGAAGCAAACAAAATGTTTTGCTGCCCCGGCGCCTAAACGTGGACACATTGTCTCGGAAAACAAAGGGTCACGTATGTCCATTATATTAAACTGACTCCCGAAGAAGTCTGGGAAAGAATTTTTGCACATTTTCGTCGATTTGCTTTTGTAATACTTTTGTGATACGATATTTCTCTGACATCTGCACATCATTTTGACTATAAGCCACTTCCCTTTTGTCCCTGTTCATGAAATCTTCATGAGCTACATCCCACGAACAGGCTCTGTTTTCATACAAGGTAATGAGTAACTCTATCTCCTCGTCCTTCCAATTCCTTTCCTTTTTTTCCCTTTCCCTTTTCCATGACCTGCTTGTGGCTCTTCTTCTTCTACTTCGCCGTCAGCTTTTGTTCCGACGCGCACCATTTCTGGGAAACAGTTTTTAATGAGGAGCACTGGTGGCGAAATTGCGAAACATATCTTTCGAAAGCAAAATTTGTGTCCGGGATACAAAAATGTTTTCAACTGAGGCAAAAACTTTTAGGTGTCTCTGAGCAGCAAAATTTGTTTCCGCAACATATGTTTCCCGCACGATTAAGCCTAGAAACATTTGCCTCCGCTACAATGTCTCCGCAACAATTTTTCCTGGTTTAGCGGGGTCTTAACACAAAAAATACCGAGATGATATCGTAAGTACCGCTCATACATTGCAGTACGCTGTCTGTGGATTCGTGGCCTCCCATTATTGTCTTTCAATCTTTATCACATCGTTTCCGTTGTTCATGCTGGTAAAATTTATCGAAAGGCAACTTCATTTAACACGTGACCCGTGCATGATCAATGGAAAAGTTCGCAGATGAATTCAGCCCGTCAGTGAATCTTCTCGTTCCACTTTTTTGTCTGTCATGTGCAAACGATAGGATCTTTGGAACTCAGCATTCTTTTCAGTATGCTTCTTCTCCTCTATGTGATTTTACAGCCAAGAATGTTTGAAGTAGGAGAGGTAGAATTATAAACGTACTGTTGACATGTCGAGCCGAGAATGATCGAAACAAGCCAGCGAACTTCGATCTCGCCTAGAAGCCCTTGCACAGCATGGCGTATCTTCTAATGTGCCGCGAGATGTTTGAGACTGATTGTGGTTTTGCTATTCAGATTTTACACTGCTGCCAGATATTGGAAACACTTTGAGAGATTTAGATCAATAAATCAAGGAGTTTTGTTCCGTAGTCTTAGGATTTGGTCGTATGTATGCAAACCTAGCTGGAAGCTCTTCAAGAATTCGATCTTAATACCCCGTGACTGCACATGTTGATAGCAGGACGCCCGAGGTTAGCGCGTGTGGTTGAACAGTCAAAAAGTGCGTCAAAAGATAAAACAAATACACGATTTGCACCCCGTTAGCGACAAGTGAATGTCATCGACCTCCCAGACCACAGTGTCTAGGTGTTGTCAAAACGTATTTTTCTGAATTACGACTGCATGAACGCATGATAAGAGTCGAATCTTGAGGATTTCCACCATAAAACATGCTGCGTAATGGTTTCTTTCTCGTTGCCCTGACGTTGGGCTATGTTGGATGCATCTGGAGCTGGGATCTTATGTTAAGTAAGTATTATTTTTCCATGTGAGGTTATCATTTCAACACATTCTTTAAACCTCGAGAATTTGCGCTGTGGCGCAGAAACTGATTAGCCCCAACATTCAGAATAGCAATTTGGAACTTTTAAAACAAGGAGCGATTGCTTTGTAAACCTGTGTGATGTGTGATTTTGGCGAAAACGTAGTTCATGTGATGTGAATTTGGCGGCCGGTTTCAATAAGGAACTCTATTTCTCAGCATGATGTAAGTCTAAAATGTCTGTTCATTAAGCTCGATCTCCTTTGAATGAAACCGTCCAGCAATTTATGCACTCGTGACTTGATTTTGCGAGATTTTTGACCCGGGGATGGGTACTCTCGATCTCAGTAAAATCGGGTGGGAATGTGCAGCCCACTTCCCAAAACCCCTACCCCCTAAGGCCAAAATCTGTGATTTTCCTACCTATTTATGACTAGACCAAAAATTTGATGCCCTTTTTAAGACCTGACCCTTAAATCAATATCCTGTTTCAGACCTGTCTTAAAATTAGTTTTCTAATTCAGACCGATGTTAAAGGCATAATGAAGGGCTCTCGTTGATGGTTTTATCGATAATGCTGAAAAAGTAGCTTCTTCTAAAAAGCATACCGAATTCAAGACTACATTGCGGAGTGCAAAAACCATACCCTATTTGAGACCAAAATGGCCAAAATCAATACCCTATTTATGACCACTAGTCATAAAAATGGTCATAAAAATGGTCATAAAACGTTTGAAACGTTTGAGACGTTTCGAAAACCATACCCTTTAGGGCCGCACATACCTATATAGTCCATATAACGGAGTATCCCCCCGGTTTTTTATTTCTTCTCCTTACCAATCATCGGAAATTTCTCTGAATTTGAGCTCTCGACCAAGCATCTACCGGTAAATCAAGACAATATACTTCTAGTTGCAACTTTTAGTATAAGCTTTTTATTTATTACTATAATAAGAAATACGATTTCGGTTACTCTGTACAACAGATGAAATGGTTATGTTACGGACGTTTTAGTAGTCTAGATATTTATTGTGCTAGCACCGGCCGGTATGACTGATGCGTACATGGAAATGAATTCTCATTGTTTGATAGATATTGGCAGAAGATCAATGTTTCTTTTCTCAGAAGAAGTCAGCTATGACAAAAATGAACCCGATCCCTGAAGCCGCCAAAGGCTATCGTCAAAATATCTTGGTGCAATTGGGTCAGGTACCGTTATTCCTGAACCAGAACTAAAGACTACTTATTTACGTCTTTTACGCCACCGAAAATGTCCATATAATAATGTTTCAAAGTTTCAGTTCGATTATAACCGAAAATCGTTTTTCTAATGCCCGTGTAGAAAAGTTCGGGATTTCTGTTGTTAGATAAATACTGTGTAATTACGCTCAGTGAATCTGGTAACTCCAGTGTACTGACTTCATTAGAGTTTCTTTAGTTTATTTTTCCTCGCTACCAAATTTAAGGGCCGTCTACAAAAATCCGTATGTAGTACGCAAGTTTTAGCAGGTTTCTCTTGGGGTAATGCGTGCGGATTTTCTCTTTTTTATTTTCTTTGTATTCAGCAGTGAGAGAAATTAATAAACGCAGGATTCCGTAACGTTTCGGAAAGTCAATTTAGCTAAAACAAGGTGGATATGAAAAAGGGTAGAAGTCAGTGTTACTCGAGAGTTCTCCAGTCCGCTAAGTAAAAAGCCAATAGCTTCTGTAAATGACTAAGAAAATTACCTTACTGTGATTGGCTGAGAGCAGGCCAATTTAGCGTTAATTTTTGATTTGCAGTACAAATTAACAAGCGCGCGTTGGTAAAATTTCGGAGACAATTTTATGTCACTCGTGGTGTAAATCTCGCATTCATACGATTACCTATACTAATTGAATTTTTACACGCTATCAGATTATATTGATATGATGGTCACTAAGTAGTTTGATGACCTCTCTACACAAATAGAACATTATCTGACAAAAATCTCTTTTCCATATGTCGAGCAATCTCTGGAAGCGATGGAAACAAAGATATAAATTGCTGATAATAGTTATAGAGGGGTATTGAAAGCGAGATAAGCTTTCAATCCCCCGAAAAATTTATGGCAGGCTTATTATATCATTCAGTCTCAGCAGATGCACAGTAATTTACTCTTTTGCTGTATATTGTTCGGGGAATGGTTTCAAGGCTCAGCGCGTGCGCTGTTTTTTGCATTAGCCCATTCTATTCAATGTTTACGAAGCAATCGAAAGTCGAGCTTATGGGTCTTGCGGGAAATTTATCTTTAGGAAAGGCGATTAAAGATTGTGACGAAAATTCAATTGACCAGGGTAAAGATTAAGGTAAAGATTATGCGTTCAAGATATCTATTTACGCGTGACAGTTGACGAGGGCCCTGCTTCGTCAGTTGACGAGCGCTTAACCCGAGTCACCTATCACGTATCGATTTAAGACAAGAACTGACGTAGAGAAGTATAATTAAAAAATATATATTGGGTCACTTGTCACCTAGTTCTACACAAACTGCCAACTTCTCTCAAACTACTTAACAATTAGACTAAATGAGCTCGAGATTTCTATCAGGCATAGAAATCGAGATCAAGTAATCTAATTGCTTTAAATTAGTATAGATCTACTTGTCGTTCAAAGCGTTGTTTAAATCCACTTCACAAGAAGAAAGAAAAGAAACAGCTGTCATTTTGTTGACAACCGCACACTGCTTGGCTACTCACTATCTATCACAGAGTAGATAGTGAGTAGCGTAGCCAATAAGAGAACGGCATTCGTGATAGAACGCTAGTAGATTTATACTAAGAGCGAATAGTGAGCTTGGGGCAGCCGAGTTGACTAGTATTTTCCATCGCCGTTAACATCCCCCCCTCTCTCTTCGGCCCTAGCATTTCTGTCAGATTCGTTGACAAGATGGAGAGAGGCATCGTGAAAGAAACGATTAATTTAGTTGTTGTTGATGCTTTTGCCTCGAGGTTTTTTGGCGTTTTTCTCCTTTAAGGTGGTCTGACTTGTATGGAGATTAAAGTCTCTTTTGCTGACCATCCTTATGCAACCTCTCTGTAATTTTTTTCTTGTATAGTATTTTATGTAGTTTTTGTATTACTTTGGACCATTAAGTTATAAATGAATAAAAAATAGTTAAGCGTCTTACCCAGCAGAAAGAAAAACATTCGGATAGGGCTCGAATCAGGCTCCAGAAGAATAATAATGTATGTTCTGTGTGCAATGTAACCCGTGCTATATTATTGAGAAAAATAATAATAAAAATAAATGATTGTTTACAACAGGCGTCTTTCTTTGTTATTGTTTTCTTTTTTTTCTTTTCTTTTTGGCAGTGTACTTCGACAGAGATATGGACTTGGTTATCAACACTTCCTCATGTAAAATGACTTGGGCTTCTGACTACGAATACCTAGGCACTGTTGAGGACCGAATATTCAACGTAACCACAGACGAAGGCAAAGAAATGACGGAGGATTTCGAAGTCTGCAAAATCGAATTTACTTCGTCGATATTTATTGGGCCAAGAGTGCGCGTAAAATTCAGTGGACATCTAGCACTTTCTTTAATCAGCACACATGGGAATATCGAAATCAATTCGCCGTTAAACATCAGTGGGTTTGAATTGTCGGTAAGCTCAAGTGTTGGAGGCTACGTGAAGACTTCAGGCGATGGCTCAGATGCAGGTAGGGCTAATATGAAACTTTCTTTAACAATTACTGTCAGAAAACACGAGTCGAATTTGCGAACTCAAGCTAAAAGAAGTACAGTTCTATCAAGTTTTATAGTTCACCACTAAATTCGACATGATTTTTGAACTGGCGCGCGGAAGAAAACTTAGTGGTGAACAATAAAAGCAATAGAGTGTTTATGTCTCGGAACTATCGGTCTGATAGTTGCCTCTTGGAAATTTGATGTTCTTAAAACTAACATATTTCTTTTAAGAACATCAAATTTCCGCGGGCAACTATCAGCTGATAGTTCCTCGACAGAGACACTCTATTATTTAAATAGAAATACGTTTTCCTACCAATAAGCGTGCGTATTTTCGTCGCGCTAATTTCCAAAATGCGGTAACGCCGTTTCAAAATTGTGTTTAGTTTTATTTAGAAAATAGTCCAAAGAAAACACGCACGCGACAATTAACCTAGTCTAAAATTAACCTTGCTACTTGTCATTAGTTTCCTCCTGTTTATCCAGCAACTCTATAATATGATACAAAACTAACACAAGACATTGCTTCACCCAGAATGATCAAGAAAGCCTCTAATCTAACCTATTTTCGATGTATGCCTCCTGGTGACAACGTGTTTGTTGCTCGGTATATGTAAATCTGCAGATTAAAGAGCAGGAAGTAATGATTGTTTCGTTTCACATTCAGGCCCTGCAAATGTCTCAAACTGCAGCTCACCTGACTTGTACGGACATGATTTTGACGCGCTCTTAGGAGGAAGTGTATGTTCATTTTGTAAGTAGCAAAAAAAGTCTTATTTGCTGTTTTCACAGAACTTAAACAAGCAGTATTTTCTAGAAAACGCATTAAGCTCGAAGAGAAATGACTGTGAAGTCGACTGCTCCTGAGCTGTTCTTTTGATTAATCCTGTGCATTCCCCCGCGGCCGGGGGGAAGGGGGGGGGGGGGGAGGGGGAGGTCCCCAAAGTCTCCAAGAGTTTTTGCCGGGGTGTCGGGCCCGAATCTTGAAACCTATACCCTATTTAAGACCAACACTAGTGATTTTCCATACCCCATTTCAGACCTGAGTGAAAAATCGGTACTCATTTTAAACCTCCAAAACTAGTACACGGATCTAATATAAAACCGCAGCTAACCTTTAATGGCCTCCGTTTGCGTGAACAGTTGTGAAGGGCTGCAAATTTGCCAATGTTGATGCCGAAAAGAATAGTCCCTTGTAAACAAAATACCTAATGGCAAGGCAGAGTGACAAAGATAACCTATTTCAGACCGAAATGGTCAAAATCTACACCCTTCTTCACACCAAAACCCCTCAAAAGCCATACTTTTTGATGCCGCACATGCCTATAAAACCCATATAAGGGACTATCCCCCTCCCCCAGAATGCATCTTCAAGGCTGGTTTCCACATGATCATTATCGGCGATGCAAGAACGATTCGCGATCGTAGCGATCTTATGGAAACCACATTCCAGCGATTGCAACGATCGTAAAATAATTAAATGATAACCTTTAGTTACCCTCGGCAGCGTTTATAGTGGGGCCGAGCAAACAACTAAACCAAATAATTCAAATTGAACACAGCATTGTTAAGAATCCCAACTGGCCAGCGACAAACCAGTTGGCTATTTACAAGCGTGACCGAGGGGCTACCGAAAAACAACTCCAGGTAGTGGTCAGAGCGGAACTTGAACCCGGGACCGCTAGAATGCGAGTTCGACGCGCTGATCACTCGGCCACGCTGCCTCCTCCAGCGATCGTTAGTTCTACCGATCTCAGCGATCCTAACGACCATATTGAAACTGGTAGTCGTAGGGATCGCTCAGAACTTTTGATGTAGCGATCGCAGTGATCTCATGGAGACTGACCAGCCTTTAGTCCCCTTTCAATATTATCTCATATTTTTACACACTAAGTACGCAAAAAACTGAACTAACCAAACGTTTTGTCCTCAAATGCAGCGTATGGGAACCATCAAATAACTGCGGTTGGAGGCGGGGCCTTGGAGTTGAGAGCAAGGAATGGAGCGATTGTCATAGGTATAAATATAACGATTATAATTATTTTCTTCAAGTTCGCTCCTGTCTATATGGTCTTATCATTCGCTTTATAAGTTACTTCTTATAACAAGCCTCCTGATCTGAGAAAGAAGTAAGTTTTGTTGATACCACACATGGCGGGAGAAAGGAAAATCTAAGTAGCCGACAGGAGCAAACCTATGACTTACAGTGCATCAGTAAGAGCTCCTGAGCAACAGGCGAGCTAGGTCATGTGCCCTGTATGGTGAAGGGAACTTCAAGGAGAAAAGCTTGCTGTGTGGAGATGAACAAAGAAAAAACGACAATTTTTATACCCGGTACAATGGAATGAGAACGATTTGGTCAATTCTGCTGGCCCTGATTGTTATTTTTCAGTTTTCACTGCCTATGGTTTTCAAAGTTTATGCTTAAGGCTCGCATGCCGTTAATCACACTTAATAAGATAACTGTTTTTTAGTTATAACTACAAGTGTTTCACTTCTGAAGCCTGTGGTTGTTGTAAACTGTTTTATTTCTTCTAATTCAAACTTCCTCTTCGCGCAAATATTGATACTGACAGTAACATATGTCTTCGCTGCAAACGTTCTTTCTGGTTGAGCACTGAGTATTCTTGTTCGCGTATCCAGCGGCCATCTTTGAGTCGCAAAACTAGAGACAAGCGAAGAAAAGAAAAGGTTATTTTTCTTGCTTATGATTCAGTCACACTGCCTCTCCCCAGGACACGTTTTTATTCACTGAGTTCAGATGGTAATCATCGGATCAAACTGCGCTTGCTCGCAATCGTGCGAGCGAGGGAGGGAGCGAGTGTTTGTAATTACTCCCACGCTACTTAAAATCTGAGACTCTGTGCCAACCTGAGACAAAAAAGCACACAGAAGCTGGTTTTGAACCAAGAACTAATTATAATAGTACATTGTTCATGCTTTACATTTTCGTTCTAGCTTCTACCATCTCAGCGGATGGGTATTCCTCAGACACTGCCAGGGTTGGCGCCATGGGAGGCACTATCCGGTTAGACGCTAACAAGGTGTGTTATTCATTGCCATATGTGAAGGAACCACTTAACTGGTGAAATAGACTAGGCTTGTGATTGATCAAGGCTGGTTGGTGTTTCTCTGTACTAATGCTATACTTGACAATTCAGCGGAAGTATTAAGAGACGTCCAGTTAAGCAATACCAAACTGTTTACATACATAATAGTGAAAATCTTTTCATAAAAGATGAACTGCTTGTAAATTACCGTCACGTTGTTTAAATTGCTTAGTATGCAACTCAACTTCATAGAACCGTTTCATTAATTGTGACTAAGTTGTATTCCTTTGAATTAGTCTTAATAACTTCGTTTGAGAGTAAGAATTTTTTCGAATTATCAACTTTAAAACGAGGTTAGCAAGGCTAATCTATCAAGAATTTACAATCGGCAGCCATTTATGAAAAGATTTACATGGATAGATTTACATTTATTAGATTTACATAAGAATTTTTATTCAGAATGCTTTTTGCTAATCTGAATGGTTGTAACAGTTTGTTATTATTGTTGTTGTTCTTAGAAAAATCTTTCCTTATCAGGTCATTTTGCAAAGAAAGGGCCTTTTGACAGCTCGAGGATGGCAGGCCGGTGGTGGTGTGATCCAGATATGGAGTGACGAGGACATGGAAGGAATCTGTGACTCAAAATTTGACGTAACTGGTAACACACTTGGTCTTGTCAACATCCTTGGTGAGTATTGAGAAGCCTTTGGCCATGGTGTAAATACATCACTTATTTACTGAGATTGACGCTGAGGCAAGACCCAGAAGACTCATAACACTTAGGCTCGATTACTAGCCGCTGTTCGGGGAAAGGAGCCTGCTCTAGTCCCCCGAAGGAGGATCTTCGGGACCGGACCCGAGAAAGCGGCGGAAATCGAGCCTACATAACACTATACTATCTGTGACTCTAGGCGACCTTTGCTACCATTTCAAGTTCAAGTATAAGTTCTCTACGAGCAAATAATCACCGAGTGGAAGCGAACTCGGGATGTGCCATCGCTCTAATAAATGGAACAAAACGTCTAGTTCGATCTTTCAAAATAATCTAGTTTTCTTCTATCAGGCAAATGATCAATTGAATTTATTCCTCCAAGATCTGATGCAAAGAAATCAGTTCAGTTTTCAAACATGTAGACTACTCAAACGAAATTCTTCTCTTTTATTTCTTTCTGTTGCTTTAGTTCAGTATCTCTCGCCTATGGCCCGTGTTCCCACAACATTTCTCGTTCTCCCAAAACGCGAAATATTGTTCCATTTCTTATTTGTTCATTCTTTTCAGTTTCCACCGCGAACACGTTTCAAGTGCAGTATATTCAGCAAGGAATCTTAGAGATCGATACGACCAATGCCAGATGGATGCACAAGTTGTCTTCAAATTCGTCCATGTTATATTCGTATTACGGTAAAATAGAATCAAGGGAGATACCAGCTCTCAACATTCAATATAAAGTCGCGAAATTTGAGTTCCAGACACCGATTCTCATCAACGGCTCTGCAGAGGTTAAGTTGTCGGGTTCACACTCGCTATCTGTGTCCAGCGATGAGGGTATCTACATCGGTGTGGATGTTGTAGTGGGAAAACCAAAAGTGAACGAGGACAAATCTGTCGGTGGATATTGCGTCCGGGGTTCACGTGCTCCAGGTAATACGCTTTACTTATGAACTGTAACAATAACTAGAACTTCACCAACAATCTGCGACCTCAGGTCTGTTAAGTTAGGGCCAACAAGTATTAAACTCCTTGCAGTCTTGTTTTTCTCTCTAAACCATAGCAGGGATTAGGAGGCCGAACGTTTCAGACTAGAAGCGACTGGGACGAGACTTGAGCGCAGCACTTGTCTCGCCCCCACTCCTATCCGTCCTTTGCGTTCGTGTCAGGGGCGTAGCTAGGGAGGGGGGTCCTGGGGTGGCCGTAACCCCCCCTTTTGTAGGCCTTTTTTTAAGCGAACAACCTACAACAGGTGGCAAAAACGACATGACAATCTGGTGAGTAGCCTCACTTTGACACAGTGTGACCCTCCCTTTACAAACTCCTGGCTACGCCCCTGCGTGTTAACACTCTTCTAATCCTAAGAGAAAAGACCGGTTTCCAGCAGTCTTCGCTGAGTATCTTTATCTTTTTTTTCTCATAATACAATATCAAAGGACATCAAATTTTGCAGTCGTTATAAAACAGCCATAAGATAAGTGGTGAGTGGGCACTTGGGACAGAACTGTTAAGGCTTCCAGATCCGCGACCTTGGTGCACGGACAATGAATGAAAGGCACTGATAGATGATAATATATTGACGCAACAATCTCGATAGTTCTGATTTCCATGATGATTTGTATTAGTTCCCGGGGCACACTTTCAATTTACTTTTGTAACTCATGGTAGCTAACCTAACCTTAGCCAAAATGCTGAGAATGCTGAGACCACCTATTAAGAATTTCTTTGCGCAACTGACAAGGAGTTCGCCTTTGAGGAAACAATATCGGCACATATTTTTTCTTTGCTCTCAAAACTTTGTAGGCCTAAAGCTACAGGACTAGATAACATTTCAGCTAAATTGTTAAGGGAGTGCCCTGATTTAATTGCAGAGTCTCTCACTTATATATTTACTCAATCCCTGTTAACTGGTATTTTTCCTGATGAGTGGAAGTCTGCTAGGGTTACCCCATTGTATATGAATCGATTTTCTTTTTCATCCCGTCCTTAGTGAAATATTCTAAATGTGCTGCTTGAATTTTGTTTCTCAGAAGGACTTGGGCCCGGAAGAGGACGGACTGGTACCAATGCTGGCGCTGGGCATGGTGGGAAGGGTGGCTTATTGTTTGAGGATGGTAATGGAACAATTTATGGCAGAACGTACGGAATACGTCATGATATAGAACTTATTGGTGGAAGTACAGGTAAATATGCAGTTTTATGAAACGGTCAACACTTTTGCTTACAGTTCACCTAGGGTTGGATATGAGAGGTTCAAGGCCAGGGCTTGATATTTGAAAGAGCGCTTCATCACAATTTACAAACAACACATCTCGAAAAGATTGGCCAATCTTCTTGAGTTTGTCATGCGCAATCCTTCGTGATTTTCTCAGTTGTGACAATTCTTGTTTATTTTCCGTTTAACATTGCTACTTTGACATTAATCTACCATGAACACTGTATTATTCTGAAGATTCTTTGAATTAAAAAAAAAAATTTGTACAACGGAAAAAAAAAAAAACTCTGGATGTGACATAACTTCGTCGACTAAAAGCTAGATCTTTTGCGGGTTGTGTCACTGATGAAGCCCCTCAATGGAATGGTCATAGCCTGTTAGTCTTGAGTATGCGGTACAGAAGCTTAGGAAGAGATTCAAATTATTTCAGTAATGTTTAGGGCTGAGGACAAGCACGGTTCTCGTGGGCTTCTCTTTGCTAATTTTTATTTTGTTAACCACAGGAACAGCGAATTGCTCGTCAAATGATTGTAAGTGTCAACAACAAGCAAGCAAGCAAACACATAAACAAACAAACGAGCAAATAAGGAAACAAACTCTATTTTCGTAGTCACCTTGTTTTAAAATCCTCAGAATCTTCCCAGTTTTATGTAGTTTGCATATAAGGTTTTCACAATAACAACTCATCGTCTAACAAACATTTTACTATTAACAGTGAAAACTGGATGGTAGGCAGAACTAAGGTTACAATAAGAAATTCGAAACGCTTTGTGTTTGAGCCGTAACTGTCTTGATTGAAAAAAACTAGCTGGTACCACGTTTGCGGGTTTAGATTCTTGGTAGAAGAGCAGCTATCTGCGGTCCATATGCGGATTTCGACTAGAACAAATTTCTCAAGACTGTCATCTTCTTTTCGGGAATTTCGAAATTAAGGTTGAAGAAAACTCGAATTTTGCAGTTTTTAAACCCAAATTGACCATGAAAAATACTGCGTTATTAGCTTATTCGCATTCACTCTTACCTCAACTTCTTGCGCAGACATATAACCCACGCTTGCGCGCGCAAGTCAAGCATATTCCTTGACACTCGAGTTTGCTCGCAATCTTTGTTTTTCTGTTTATTTGCTGCCGTCTTTTTTAGGTACCGCAAAGAACTCACCAGAGTTTGTGGTGGCGTGGGGTGGAGGAGCTATTGAAATTCACACAAAGAAGAACTTAACGATCAGTAAGTATTTGACATGACTCTAGTCTCATTTAATACCGTTTAATGAGCGGTCACGCTACACCTCCAACAAGAACAATAACAATTATAGCACTTGAAGAATTTTGACGTTGACAGTGACTGAAGAACCAACGTCACTTTTTGAAAAGATTGAGGATGGTAAAGGGGCGCGCGGAGAGGGGGGGGGGGGGGGGGTAAGGGGAGAAGGGGAATGGGTAGAGAGAGTGGGCAACAGCCCCAGTGTGTGGTCTGGCCTGTTCACATGATTGTATTTACAGATTCGGTGTGTACATGTAGTAATAGATCATGAAAGGACTGTAAGTGGCTGCCATAGGCGCCTTTACTAGCTGACTTCCAATTTCACCACTGAGGTGACTTGAGAACGTAGTTGTACTTATACAAACGGAAAACGTGCGAAACACATGCATTACCCTCACCAATGCCATAATTTGTTAATTCTTCTGCGTTTGTGCAAGTATTATTGGTTTTCGTTTTTAGTTGTTAAACTTTCCTAACTTGATGTAAGACGTAAACCTCTTCCTTATAATGATAATAAAAATCTTTATACAGAGGGTTCACTTCACCTAAAACAGGGTATTCTGTGAGGCCCTGTGAATCTTGGGTCTGTCGTGTTCACCATCTTTGAACCGTAATTGAGAGATTTTGTGTACACG